>NW_027012811.1:62500-225000 GCF_036934945.1 Oncorhynchus masou masou
AGAGGCACGGTTTACTCCACTCACTTCTCCCCAATCAAGTCATAGGGGGTAGGTTGGACTTGCCACAGTTTTTCCTGTTTCAGAAAACTTCCTTTAGTGCAAAGCGTGAAAACATTCCTAGGCGACTGCAAAACGTCTCCAATGAGAACTGAGAAGCCTACTGCGCACCTCTCTCGCTCTCTGTCTGTCTCTGCATCATCCGGTACCACAGTGGAGTCTGGACTGCTCCTCTCTGAACAGCAGCAACCCAGTGCGCTACTGTAACATAGTGTCCTTCCCACATCTCCTCTCTCGGCACCAGGGGTTTTGGAGACTGTATGGCAAGTCACATGGAACACAATCTAATCACATGAATGACGCACAATCTCACCAGCATTCAGAATACATCACTGTAGCGCGTGGTAAATTGAGCCGCCTGGGGGTACTTACAGTAGCCACCTGATAACCTAAACTTTGACTGAGTGTTGTTATATATCCTGCTGTTTTCCAGTCATAAATATATCGCTTAAAGGCAACATACTGTGGGAGCAGAACGCGTTATATTCAGGACAAATTATATGGGGGTGTATACATGTTTGAAGGGTCCCCCCTCCCCCTGCCCTATCTCTTTTAGAGGGAACATTGTAACGTTACAGTCATATGATTGTTTGGTTTTCCGTTCCATTGTCCAAAAAAGTACAATGAGCACAACGTATTTCAGCAGCATGGCGGTGTCCACCAGCGCCGCCCAGTCTCTGCTGCAGCGTTTCCCAAACTCTATACGCGGCTCGAAGTTACCATTTCAGCAACACGCGAGCGCCGCCCTGTCTCTACAGCAGTGTTTCCCAAACTCTATACGCGGCTCGAAGTTACCATTTCAGCAACACGCGAGCGCCGCCCAGTCTCTACAGCAGTGTTTCCCAAACTCTATACGCGGCTCGAAGTTACCATTTCAGCAACACGCTGACGCCGCCCAGTCTCTATACTACTGGGAGCAAACAATTTCAGCGCCATGGCGCCGTGTGACAATGTATAGTCAACACACGTGCTGAACTGCACTGAAATGTAAACAACATTATCCCACAGGCTGAATGGAAACATGCAGCGGTATAATAACACATTTAAACTCAGCAAAAAAAGAAACTTCCTCTCATTGTCAACTGCTTTAAATTCGGCAAACTTATCATGTGTCAATATTTGTATGAACATAAGATTCAACAACTGAGACATAAACTGAACAATTCCACAGACATGTGACTAACAGAAAATGAATAATGTGTCCCCTGAACAAAGGGGGGTCAAAATCAAAAGTAACAGTCAGTATCTGGTGGCCACCAGCTGCATTAAGTACTGCAGTGCATCTCCTCCTCATGGACTGCACCAGATTTGCCAGTACTTGCTGTGAGATGTTACCCCACTCTTCCACCAAGGCACCTGAAAGTTCTCTGACATTTCTGGGGGGAATGGCCCTAGCCTTCACCCTCCGATCCAACAGGTCCCAGACCTGCTTAATGGGGTTGAGATCCAGGCTCTTCTCTGGCCATGGCAGAACACTGACATTCCTGTATTGCAGGAAATCATGCACAGAACAAGCAGTATGGTTGGTAGCATTGTCATGCTGGAGGGTCATGTCAGGATGAGACTGTAGGAAGGGTACCACATGAGGGAGGAGGATGTCTTCCCTGTAACTCACAGTGTTGAGATTGCCTGCAATGACAACAAGCTCAGTCTGATGATGCTGTGACACACCGTCACAGAACTTGGACCCTCCACCTCCAAAATCGATCCTGCTCCAGAGTACAGGCCTCAGTGTAACGCTCATTCCTTCAATGAAAAACGCAAATCCGACCATCACCCCTGGTGAGACAAAACCGCGACTCGTTAGTGAAGAGGACTTTTTGCCAGTCCTGTCTCGTCCAGTGACGGTAGGTTTGTGCCCATAGGTGGCGTTGTTGCCGGTGATGTCTGGTGAGGACTTGCCTTACAACAGGCCTACTCAGTCCAGCCTCTCTCAGCCTATTGCGGTTAGTCTGAGCACTGATGGAGGGATTGTGCGTTCCTGGTGTAACTCGGGCAGTTGTTGTTGCCTTCCTGTACCTGTCCTGCAGGTGTGATGTTCGGATGTACCGATCCTGTGCAGGTGTTGTTACATGTGGTTTTCCACTGCGAGAACGATCAGCTGTCCACCCTGTCTCCCTGTAGCACTGTCTTAGGCATCTCACAGTAGGTACATTGCAATTTATTGCCCTGGCCACATCTGCAGTCCTCATGCCTCCATGCCCAAGACACATTCACACAGATGAGCAGGAACCCTGGGCATCTTTCTTTTGGTGTTTTACAGAGTCAGTAAAAAGGCCTCTTTAGTGTCCTAAGTTTTCATAACTGTGACCTTAATTGCCTACTGTCTGTAAGCTGTTTGTGTCTTTTAACGACCGTTCCACAGGTGCATGTTCATTAATTGCTTATGGTTCGTTGAACAAGCATTAGAAACAGTGTTTAAACCCTTCACAATGAAGATCTGTGAAGTTATTTGACATTTTTTTCTAATTATCTTTGAAAGACAGGGTCCTGAAAAAGGGGACGTTTCTTTTTTTTTTTTGCTGAGTTTATAAGTGAAGAAGATTTTTAATGTATAAGAGGAGGCATATTCAATTAGCAAATAAAGGATCAAGGGCTTTGGATCAGATAGCATACTACTCCTGCTGCCTTAATGTAAACATGGATTTACAGTAACTGTAGCATGCTGCATTCAAAGTAGAATCCTGGATAACTTTGACCTTGTATTCTGCTTGAGTAGACTGAATATTTGATCATCATCTCATAAAACAGGGTGATTCAAGATGAATCTGCATGATTCACCTGTTTCCGTGCAACGTTGAAGCTTGACTGTCATGTGCGATGTGCCTCAATGGTGCCAATCAGGAGTGGTGAAATATCATTCCATTTGATTGGACACTTCCGTTTCATGTTTCTGTCCTTGCATTGTCCAGTTGGTTTGAAAAAGTACGGCTTCTGGTTGTTGTTTTTTCAGGAAAAGTTGATGAGTATCAGGATAGTTGCAGATTTAGGCCCAGAAAGCAATGAGGAATCGGCCCAGAAACGGCCCTCTTCCAGGGAGCCGGTCCTGATCGTCCAGGGAGCCGGCCCTGATCTTCCAGGGAGCCGGCCCTGATCTTCCAGGGAGCCGGTCCTGATCGTCCAGGGAGCCGGCCCTGATCTTCCAGGGAGCCGGTCCTGATCTTCCAGGGAGCCGGCCCTGATCTTCCAGGGAGCCGGCCCTGATCTTCCAGGGAGCCGGCCCTGATTGAATCGGCACAGAATCGGGTGTCGGACTCGGCCCGGAATCAAAATGGATGTCTGCCCCCCCCCCCGGGCAGTCAGTCAGTTTCGGTCTACTGGAATTCAGCCAACTTTGCCGGTATCTCACCAGAGTCTCCCGAGAAGCGCCCAAGGCAAATTTAAAGAAATGTAATCCAAAGTTACCCGATTTAATCATTTTTAAATATTACTATTAACATTTTATACATACAAATTATACCCATCCACCAAAAAACATTTTGTGTCTGAAGAAACACCTGGTGACCATGGTGCGTCTGGGAGTCGCTACGGCTGGGACATCCCACCCAGCCAATCGCTCTGGGCCAATCGTGCGTCGTCTCATGGGTCGCCCACTCGCGGCCGTCACAGGTCTCGAACCAGCATCTGCAGCGACGCAGTTTCCACAGCAATGCAGTTTCCACAGCAACGCAGTTTCCACAGCAACGCAGTTTCCACAGCAACGCAGTTTCCACAGCAACGCAGTTTCCACAGCAACGCAGTTTCCACAGCAACGCAGTTTCCACAGCAATGCAGTTTCCACAGCAACGCAGTTTCCACAGCAACGCAGTTTCCACAGCAATGCAGTTTCCACAGCAACGCAGTTTCCACAGCAACGCAGTTTCCACAGCAATGCAGTTTCCACAGCAACGCAGTTTCCACAGCAACGCAGTTTCCACAGCAACGCAGTTTCCACAGCAATGCAGTTTCTACAGCAACGCAGTTTCCACAGCAACGCAGTTTCCACAGCAACGCAGTTTCCACAGCAACGCAGTTTCCACAGCAATGCAGTTTCCACAGCAACGCAGTTTCCACAGCAACGCAGTTTCCACAGCAACGCAGTTTCCACAGCAACGCAGTGTCTTAGACTGCTGCACCACTCAGGAGTCTCCAGCCACAAAGTTCTGAATGCTCATCAATTGCCTTCACAAAGTAGCAAAATACTAAAATACTACACAGGACTCTTAAAGGATTTTCTTTAAATGTTAATTGTATTTTTTGATAACAGAAACAATGAGAAAATATGGAAAAATAAATAATGAAATGTTAATTATATAAACCAGCTGGTGTAATCATCTGCCAGAGAGGAGCCCCAATCGGCCCGAGCCCCAAGTAATACAATTTGGGCCAGATAACTGACACCCCAATCGGCCCGAGCCCAAAGTAATACATTTGGGCCAGATAACTCACACCTCAATCAGCCCGAGCCCCAAGTAATACATTTGGGCCAGATAACTCACACCCCAATCGGACCGAGCCCCAAGTAATACATTTGGGCCAGATAACTCACACCCCAATCGGCCCGAGCCCCAAGTAACACATTTGGTCCAGATAACTCACACCCCAATCGGCCCGAGCCCCAAGTAATACAATTTGGGCCAGATAACTCACACCCCAATCGGCCCGAGCCCCAAGTAATACAATTTGGGCCAGATAACTCACACCCCAATCGGCCCGAGCCCCAAGTAATACAATTTGGGCCAGATAACTGACACCGGAATCGGCCCGAGCCCCAAGTAATACATTTGGGCCAGATAACTCACACCCCAATCGGCCCGAGCCCCAAGTAATACATTTGGGCCAGATAACTCACACCCCAATCGGCCCGAGCCCCAAGTAACACATTTGGGCCAGATAACTCACACCCCAATCGGCCCGAGCCACAAGTAATACAATTTGGGCCAGATAACTGACACCGGAATCGGCCCGAGCCCCAAGTAATACATTTGGGCCAGATAACTCACACCCCAATCGGCCCGAGCCCCAAGTAATACATTTGGGCCAGATAACTCACACCCCAATCGGCCCGAGCCCCAAGTAACACATTTGTGCCAGATAACTCACACCCCAATCGGCCCGAGCCCCAAGTAATACAATTTGGGCCAGATAACTGACACCGGAATCGGCCCGAGCCCCAAGTAATACATTTGGGTCAGATAACTCACACCCCAATCGGCCCGAGCCCCAAGTAATACATTTGGGCCAGATAACTCACACCCCAATCGGCCCGAGCCCCAAGTAACACATTTGGGCCAGATAACTCACACCCCAATCGGCCAGAGCCCCAAGTAACACATTTGGTCCAGATAACTCACACCCCAATCGGCCCGAGCCCCAAGCAACACATTTGGTCCAGATAACTCACACCGGAAACGGACCGAGCCCCGAGTAATACATTTGGGCCAGATAACTCACACCCCAATCGGCCCGAGCCCCAAGTAATACATTTGGGCCAGATAACTCACACCCCAATTGGCCCGAGCCCCAAGTAATACATTTGGGCCAGATAACTCACACCCCAATCGGCCCGAGCCCCAAGTAACACATTTGGTCCAGATAACTCACACCCCAATCGGCCCGAGCCCCAAGCAACACATTTGGTCCAGATAACTCACACCGGAAACGGACCGAGCCCTGAGTAATACATTTGGGCCAGATAACTCACACCCCAATCGGCCCGAGCCCCAAGTAATACAATTTGGGCCAGATAACTCACACCCCAATCGGCCCGAGCCCAAAGTAATACATTTGGGCCAGATAACTCACACCCCAATCAGCCCGAGCCCCAAGTAATACATTTGGGCCAGATAACTCACACCCCAATCGGACCGAGCCCCAAGTAATACATTTGGGCCAGATAACTCACACCCCAATCGGCCCGAGCCCCAAGTAACACATTTGGTCCAGATAACTCACACCCCAATCGGCCCGAGCCCCAAGTAATACAATTTGGGCCAGATAACTCACACCCCAATCGGCCCGAGCCCCAAGTAATACAATTTGGGCCAGATAACTCACACCCCAATCGGCCCGAGCCCCAAGTAATACAATTTGGGCCAGATAACTGACACCGGAATCGGCCCGAGCCCCAAGTAATACATTTGGGCCAGATAACTCACACCCCAATCGGCCCGAGCCCCAAGTAATACATTTGGGCCAGATAACTCACACCCCAATCGGCCCGAGCCCCAAGTAACACATTTGGGCCAGATAACTCACACCCCAATCGGCCCGAGCCACAAGTAATACAATTTGGGCCAGATAACTGACACCGGAATCGGCCCGAGCCCCAAGTAATACATTTGGGCCAGATAACTCACACCCCAATCGGCCCGAGCCCCAAGTAATACATTTGGGCCAGATAACTCACACCCCAATCGGCCCGAGCCCCAAGTAACACATTTGGGCCAGATAACTCACACCCCAATCGGCCCGAGCCCCAAGTAATACAATTTGGGCCAGATAACTGACACCGGAATCGGCCCGAGCCCCAAGTAATACATTTGGGTCAGATAACTCACACCCCAATCGGCCCGAGCCCCAAGTAATACATTTGGGCCAGATAACTCACACCCCAATCGGCCCGAGCCCCAAGTAACACATTTGGGCCAGATAACTCACACCCCAATCGGCCCGAGCCCCAAGTAACACATTTGGTCCAGATAACTCACACCCCAATCGGCCCGAGCCCCAAGCAACACATTTGGTCCAGATAACTCACACCGGAAACGGACCGAGCCCCGAGTAATACATTTGGGCCAGATAACTCACACCCCAATCGGCCCGAGCCCCAAGTAATACATTTGGGCCAGATAACTCACACCCCAATTGGCCCGAGCCCCAAGTAATACATTTGGGCCAGATAACTCACACCCCAATCGGCCCGAGCCCCAAGTAACACATTTGGTCCAGATAACTCACACCCCAATCGGCCCGAGCCCCAAGCAACACATTTGGTCCAGATAACTCACACCGGAAACGGACCGAGCCCTGAGTAATACATTTGGGCCAGATAACTCACACCCCAATCGGCCCGAGCCCCAAGTAATACAATTTGGGCCAGATAACTCACACCCCAATCGGCCCGAGCCCCAAGTAATACATTTGGGCCAGATAACTCACACCCCAATCGGCCCGAGCCCCAAGTAATACATTTGGGCCAGATAACTCACACCCCAATCGGCCCGAGCCCCAAGTAATACATTTGGGCCAGATAACTCACACCCCAATCGGCCCGAGCCCCAAGTAATACATTTGGGCCAGATAACTCACACCCCAATCGGCCCGAGCCCCAAGTAACACATTTGGGCCAGATAACTCACACCGGAAACGGACCGAGCCCAATCCTCGCATCTTAGGCATTAGTCATACTACCGAAGGAGGCCCAGACTCGGGCCACATGACGTCGGCCGAGTGCCCCGACTCTCAGCCTTGAATCGGCCCTGTGCTCGCTGGGGCCTCAACGGGATTCTTTCTCAATCAATACTTACAGTGTTAATCATTGTATACTACTGTATCATACAGAACAGTAACTATATACCTCACAGTGTCTGTTTACAGTTCATATGGACCCTCCATCATGCATTGGTCCTCTGTAGCTCAGTTGGTAGAGCATAGTGCTAGTAACCCCAGAGATAGTGGGTTTCATTTACAGGACCACCTGTGTGAACAAAATGTATGCATGACTCTAATTTTCTTTGGATACGCCGACTGCGAGCCAGGGTAGCCTAGTGGTTAGAGTGTAGGGACGGCAGGTAGCCTAGTGGTTAGAGTGTAGGGACGACAGGGTAGCCTAGTGGTTAGAGCATTGGACTAGTAACCGGAAGGTTGCAAGTTCAAATCCCAGAGCTGACAAGGTACAGATCTGTCTATCGTAATGGGAAGAGTACTACTATCATATTTACACATGGGCTCTCTAGACAGTCTGACGGATTGTCCAGGCTAAACAGCGTTCCTTCAGGAGATCACAGGGTTAAAGCCACACTGCATTGTAAGGCTGTGTGCAAAACAAATGGCACTCTATGCCCTATATATGTATCTTTACATCTTCATGTAAATAGTTAAATGGGTACATATTGATTATAATGTTGTATAATAATGTTGAATAATCACCTTCCGGTGGAAATGACAAAAAAAAACGTAGTTTTAAGTGAAAATAGGAATCGATCTCGAGACGAAAAAAGGAAATTCACCAACACCACAATGCCTGTTCCACCCATGCTCTACCAAGGTTTTCCAACACCACAATGCCTGTTCCACCCATGCTCTACCAAGGTTTTCCAGCACCACAATGCCTGTTCCACCCAGGCTCTACCAAGGTTTTCCAGCACCATAATGCCTGTTCCACCCATGCTCTACCAAGGTTTTCCAACACCACAATGCCTGTTCCACCCATGCTCTACCAAGGTTTTCCAGCACCACAATGCCTGTTCCACCCATGCTCTACCAAGGTTTTCCAACACCACAATGCCTGTTCCACCCATGCTCTACCAAGGGTTTCCAGCACCACAATGCCTGTTCCACCCATGCTCTACCAAGGTTTTCCAACACCACAATGCCTGTTCCACCCATGCTCTACCAAGGTTTTCCAGCACCACAATGCCTGTTCCACCCATGCTCTACCAAGGTTTTCCAACACCACAATGCCTGTTCCACCCATGCTCTACCAAGGTTTTCCAGCACCACAATGCCTGTTCCACCCATGCTCTACCAATGTTTTCCAACACCACAATGCCTGTTCCACCCATGCTCTACCAAGGTTTTCCAGCACCACAATGCCTGTTCCACCCATGCTCTACCAAGGTTTTCCAACACCACAATGCCTGTTCCACCCATGCTCTACCAAGGTTTTCCAGCACCACAATGCCTGTTCCACCCATGCTCTACCAAGGTTTTCCAACACCACAATGCCTGTTCCACCCATGCTCTACCAAGGTTTTCCAACACCACAATGCCTGTTCCACCCATGCTCTACCAAGGTTTTCCAGCACCACAATGCCTGTTCCACCCATGCTCTACCAAGGTTTTCCAGCACCACAATGCCTGTTCCACCCATGCTCTACCAAGGTTTTCCAACACCACAATGCCTGTTCCACCCATGCTCTACCAAGGTTTTCCAGCACACAGCGTTGACCTACTACAGTAGCTATGTTGGTATTGTACTTCTAACTATGTGTAGGTAGGTTGCTTAGGATTCAAACCTTCTCAAACAGCCTAATTCATACTCTTCAGAGGGATAATAGACTTTACAGTGGCCAACTCTTAAAGAAAAGAAGGTATACCGATATACAGAAACAAATGTTTGCAAATTTATTAACAATTAAAAACTGACTTATCACATTTTTATAAGTATTCTGACCCTTTACTCAGTACTTTGTTGAAGAAACTTTGGTAGCGATTACAGCCTCAAGTCTTCTTGGGTATGACGCCTTACAATGGTAAGCTACCCGTTACAGAAGTCAGGAGTGTAGACAGACTCCATGTATCTCAGCTACTGTGTACAACACAACACCACCTGATGTTATGTTGGGAATCTACTGACCAAAAAGGATGTTATGATACACAACAAAAAGGTGTATCACTAGAATTAAGGATAAAGGAAATGTAATCCTGCACCACATTACTACAAGACAACACAGCTCAGTCAAGCCTCATTCAAGCTAAGGTTACTGAACTAAACGACTACCGCCCCGTAGCACTAGAAGTGGAGAGGGTAGTAAGTTCCTCGACGTACACATCACGGACAAACTGAAATGGTCCACCCACACAGACAGTGTGGTGAAGAAGGCAATCAGTTCACTACACTCGCACTAACATCTGCTAACCATGTGACCAATACAATTTAATTTGATGGTCTTGTAAGTAGAAAAGCAAAGCTTGCTTTCATTTAATAATTAAAAAAAAAGCTTGCAAAAGTTAGTGGGTGTAACAGTTCTCTGAGGAAGAATAGTCAAGATTGTACCAATGCGCAACGTGGTATGTGTCCATGTTAATATTTAACAAACCAACAAAGAGAGTGAACGAAGCAGTCCTGTAAGGTGCAACAACACAAAACAGAAAACAGGCTACCTCAGAGACAAACGACTGACACCTGCCTCTGATTGAGAACCATACGAGGCCAAACACATAGAAATATAACAACAGAACAAACCATAGAAAAACAACATAGAATGTACCACTCCAACTCACGCCCCGACCAAACTAAATAAAGACAAAGAAAAGGAACTCAGGTCAGAACGTGACAGTGGGATAATAGGTCGAAAATTGAAACAAATTGTTGGTTCCTTATTTCTGTAACGAGTAGTTTACCACTAACATATAATAATGGAGCTGTGGATACAGCATATAGGCAGGTTAACATACACTAATGGAGCTGTGGATACAGCATATAGGAAGGTTAACATACACTAATGGAGCTGTGGATACAGCATATAGGCAGGTTAACATACACTAATGGAGCTGTGGATACAGCATATAGGCAGGTTAACATACACTAATGGAGCTGTGGATACAGCATATAGGCAGATTAACATACACTAATGGAGCTGTGGATACAGCATATAGGCAGGTTAACATACACTAATGGAGCTGTGGATACAGCATATAGGCAGGTTAACATACACTAATGGAGCTGTGGATACAGCATATAGGCATGTTAACATACACTAATGGAGCTGTGGCTACAGCATATAGGCAGGTTAACATACACTAATGGAGCTGTGGATACAGCACATAGGCAGGTTAACATACACTAATGGAGCTGTGGATACAGCATACAGGCAGGTTAAATACACTAATGGAGCTGTGGATACAGCATATAGGCAGGTTAACATACACTAATGGAGCTGTGGATACAGCATATAGGCAGGTTAAAATACACTAATGGAGCTGTGGATACAGCACATAGGCAGGTTAACATACACTAATGGAGCTGTGGATATAGCATATAGGCAGGTTAACATACACTAATGGAGCTGTGGATACAGCATACAGGCAGGTTAAATACACTAATGGAGCTGTGGATACAGCATATAGGCAGGTTAACATACACTAATGGAGCTGTGGATACAGCATATAGGCAGGTTAACATACACTAATGGAGCTGTGGATACAGCACATAGGCAGGTTAACATACACTAATGGAGCTGTGGATATAGCATATAGGCAGGTTAACATACACTAATGGAGCTGTGGATGCAGCATATAGGCAGGTTAACATACACTAATGGAGCTGTGGATACAGCATATAGGCAGGTTAACATACACTAATGGAGCTGTGGATACAGCATATAGGCAGGTTAACATACACTAATGGAGCTGTGGATTCAGCATATAGGCAGGTTAAATACACTAATGGAGCTGTGGATACAGCATATAGGCAGGTTAAATATACTAATGGAGCTGTGGATACAGCATATAGGCAGGTTAACATACACTAATGGAGCTGTGGATACAGCATATAGGCAGGTTAACATACACTAATGGAGCTGTGGATATAGCATATAGGCAGGTTAAATACACTAATGGAGCTGTGGATACAGCATATAGGCAGGTTCAATACACTAATGGAGCTGTGGCTACAGCACATAGGCAGGTTAACATACACTAATGGAGCTGTGGATACAGCATATAGGCAGGTTCAATACACTAATGGAGCTGTGGATGCAGCATATAGGCAGGTTCAATACACTAATGGAGCTGTGGCTACAGCACATAGGCAGGTTAACATACACTAATGGAGCTGTGGATACAGCATATAGGCAGGTTAACATACACTAATGGAGCTGTGGATACAGCATATAGGCAGGTTAACATACACTAATGGAGCTGTGGATACAGCATATAGGCAGGTTAACATACACTAATGGAGCTGTGGATACAGCATATAGGCAGGTTAACATACACTAATGGAGCTGTGGATACAGCATATAGGCAGGTTAAATACACTAATAGAGCTGTGGATACAGCATATAGGCAGGTTAACATACACTAATGGAGCTGTGGATACAGCATATAGGCAGGTCAGAAGTTGTGTTGGTGTTGCCTTGTGCGGCCAGATAACTTGGCCCCAACAGACCTTGAAATATAATACCAGAGACTTGTACACTGGCCTGTTGCACCTAAATGTCCGCCTGTCACTCAAACACACTCTGAAGTGTATAGCAGGTAATGGAACAGAACAAGAGTATAAAACACACCGTGAAATGGAGTCGGACAGTTGGCGTCACTCTGACGTGACGCTCGTCCCTCAAACCGACAGTGCCTGAATCGGTGCCCTGTCTGACACGAGACAATGGCTGGGAAGACAATGGGCAGAAGGATCATGGGAAAATACATCATCCCAAACTGATGTTATGATTCTGCAATGTATAATGCTTTAAAAGGACAGTTCTCTGGAATAGAATAATATATATATATATATATAATGAGCAGGCTATTAGACACAGACACACTAATTAGATACTTCATCTCCTGAGGGGCCCGTATCAATAATGAGTGCTGCTTATCTAGGATCAGACACTTCCTGAATATGGACCCTGCATGGAACCACTGCTCAGCTTTAAGTTGTGTCACTGGGGTCACATGATGTTTGTAACAGTGCGGCAGGGTAGCCTAGTGGTTAGAGCTTTGGACTAGTAACCGGAAGGTTGCAAGTTCAAACCCCCGAGCTGACAAGGTACAAATCTGTCGCTCTGCCCCTGAACAGGCAGTTAAACCCACTGTTCCCAGGCCGTCATTGAAAGTAAGAATTTGTTCTTATTAACTGACTTGACTCGTAAAATAAAGATGGCTGATCATCAAACACAGAATTACATGCATGTTTCAGGAGAGGGATGTTTCACCCTGTTTTAAAAAACAACATTGGTCCCTGAACAGGAACTAGTAATTCAATCAACGATTACAAACTGACACGCTGGATTTTCTATTTTGAACTGTCAAAGGTCAAGATGTTAAGGTTAACTACATTCCTGCTTTTAATTCAATCCAAGATTTTAAAAAAATGACACGTTTAGATTTACTCTTTCTGAACTGTCATCGTGTCATGTCTCAAGCTGTATTCGGAGTCCTGTAAATGTTTGCTGCCAAATGAAAGCAGCAGACATGTTGTCAATGTTTGGATGAATGAGGATGTGTTCCTTGAACAGCAGTAATTGTGACAGAGCACTGAAGCTCTATCATCCTTCCGCAAACACTAAAGATGATTAAATAATGGACAAAGACAACCTCTGATTTAATGGAGTCACTGTCTGTGTATTATAGGAAGGGCCCTTGTATTGTATCTACTAGTAGTGGTCTGTGGACACGTGGCCAATCAAAGACAACCTCTGATTTAATGGAGTCACTGTCTGTGTATTATAGGAAGGGCCCTTGTATTGTATCTACTAGTAGTGGTCTGTGGACACGTGGCCAATCAAAAACAACCTCTGATTTAATGGAGTCACTGTCTGTGTATTATAGGAAGGGCCCTTGTATTGTATCTACTAGTAGTGGTCTGTGGACACGTGGCCAATCAAAAACAATCAATCTGATTTACAGGAAGCCTGTATCCATGAATTATAAAAGCTGTTTTGGATCATTCATAGCTGACAATGAATACAATACATTATTCTAGTTGTCTGATGTCACACAGACCACAGACTTGCCAAGCAGCAAGGTTGTTGAATTTTGTACTTCATTATTTCTGTGTCATGTCTGTTCTGTCTCTTCTCCCTTGATACCTCTGGCACTATCCAGGCAAGTTATATGGAACATCTTTGATGAGAGAGAGGACTCACTGAGAGAGAAGGGAAAAGGGGAGAGAGGGAGAGAGAGAGAGGGGATGTGGAGAGAGAGAGAGAGAGAAAGAGAGCAAGAGAGGGGATGTGGAGAGAGAGAGAGAGAGAGAGAGAGAAAGAGAGAGAGAGGAGAGAGAGAGAGAGAGAGAGAGAGAGAAATAGAGGGAGAGAGAAATAGAGAGAGAGAGAGAGAGAGAGAGAGAGACAGAGAGAGAGAGAGAAATAGAGAGAGAGAGAGACAGAGAGAGAGAGAGAGAGAGAGAGGGAGAGAGAGAGAGAGAGAGAGAGAGAGAGAAATAGAGGGAGAGAGAAATAGAGAGAGAGAGAGACAGAGAGAGAGAGAGACAGAGAGAGAGAGAGAAATAGAGAGAGAGAGAGACAGAGAGAGAGAGAGAGAGAAATAGAGAGAGAGAGAAATAGAGAGAGAGAGAGAGAGAGAGAGAGAGAGAGAGAGAGAGAGAGAGAGAGAGAGAGAGAGGCATAGTGTGTGTGTAGGGAGGGGTATGTGGAGAAACAGAGGAGGTGTGTATGAGGGATCCACCATCGTCACTGTTTTGCCTAAAAGAGAAACTGGCTAGGAGACAATGCAAAATTGCATCACATTATCCGAGATGCATTTTGATGGCACCCAAATCAAATTGCTCTTCCATAAGTGTTCTTGGGGAACGAGCACAGTGGCAGCCAGTGAGCCAGACAGTCACAGGGAAAATATATTGCTGTTATTATCTTCCTCCCAAAAACGAGTAGCTAATAGATGTCTATAACTCTGTTTTTTCAGGTGGGACGGCAGATGGGGATTCACAAATCACGTTCAGCCAATTATCTTGGTTGCCTCTCTCTCTCTCTCTCTCTCTCACGCCAAATTACCCATGTGTGGTTTATTGCTAATCTCATCTAGATGACCTGTTTAATTCTTTTACTTAAAGTCTAATGGACACGCCATGTGCATCCTATGTGAGCTGTCGGCCCGCTGCAGATTGTGTTTGATGGGAGTCTAACTGAAAGGAGAAGGCTGATTGAATCGGAACCATTGTGACATCCAACAGCACCGGCCAATAGAACCTCTCCTGCTGCTGCTAATATAGTGGAATCCCCAGGGTAGCATTGCTGATTCCCTGTGTAATGGGGTCTGTGGTACAACACTTAGAAACATTGCAGAGTGAGCAGAGAGGAGAGGAGAGAGCTATAGAATGAAATAGTCTCACGGTTCATTCATGAAGACCATACAGGTCACTGTGAATAATATCTATTCACATGACTAATGTGACATGAGGCAGCATATAGAGAGCACTGAGAACTGAAGAGCTTACAGCCGGACCTCCGGAGGATGGGATATAGAGAGCACTGAGAACTGAAGAGCTTACAGCCGGACCTCCGGGGGATGGGATATAGAGATAACTGAGAACTGAAGAACTCACCGCTGAACCTCCGGGGGATGGGATATAGAGAGCACTGAGAACTGAAGAGCTTACAGCCGGACCTCCGGGGGATGGGATATAGAGATAATTGAGAACTGAAGAGCTTACAGCCGGACCTCCGGGGGATGGGATATAGAGATACCTGGGAACTGAAGTACTCACAGCTGGACCTCCGGGGGACGGGATATAGAACCTACTGTACTGTACTTCTAAACTATGGAGTTCCACCCGATCCAGGGTCACGGACACGGACGCAGACACATGAACATGCACGTACACACATCATATAATACAAACACTGCAAACCTCCCACCTCAATGTAGGAAATGGCTATCTGGGGTGTACTGTATGACAGTGGAGGAGAAACAGACACTTAAATTGTGCCGCGGTGTCCTAGTACCAATGGGATTCACTAAAGTAGATGTTATTGGGGTTTATCAGGGGTGGCCTGGGGCTGGGTTGTGTCTGCTACTGTTTTCTAGATCATGGTTTCTCTGGGTTGTGTCTGCTACTGTTTTCTAGATCAGGGTTTCTCTGGGTTGTGTCTGCTACAGTTTTCCAGATCAGGGTTTCTCTGGGTTGTGTCTGCTACTGTTATCTAGATCAGGGTTTCTCTGGGTTGTGTCTGCTGCAGTTATCTAGATCAGGGTTTCTCTGGGTTGTGTCTGCTACTGTTTTCTAGATCAGGGTTTCTCTGGGTTGTGTCTGCTACTGTTTTCTAGATCAGGGTTTCTCTGGGTTGTGTTTGCTACAGTTTTCCAGATCAGGGTTTCTCTGGGCTGTGTCTGCTACTGTTATCTAGATCAGGGTTTCTCTGGGTTGTGTCTGCTACTGTTATCTAGATCAGGGTTTATCTGGGTTGTGTCTGCTACAGTTTTCCAGATCAGGGTTTCTCTGGGTTGTGTCTGCTACTGTTATCTAGATCAGGGTTTCTCTGGGTTG
Source organism: Oncorhynchus masou masou (assembly GCF_036934945.1). Classification (NCBI taxonomy): domain Eukaryota; kingdom Metazoa; phylum Chordata; class Actinopteri; order Salmoniformes; family Salmonidae; genus Oncorhynchus; species Oncorhynchus masou. The sequence goes on from NW_027012811.1 coordinate 78,711, forward strand.
TGTCTGCTACAGTTATCTAGATCAGGGTTTCTCTGGGTTGTGTCTGCTACTGTTTTCTAGATCAGGGTTTCTCTGGGTTGTGTTTGCTACAGTTATCTAGATCAGGGTTTCTCTGGGTTGTGTCTGCTACTGTTTTCTAGATCAGGGTTTCTCTGGGTTGTGTCTGCTACTGTTTTCCAGATCAGGGTTTATCTGGGTTGTGTCTGCTACTGTTTTCTAGATCAGGGTTTCTCTGGGTCGTGTCTGCTACTGTTTTCTAGATCAGGGTTTCTCTGGGTTGTGTCTGCTACTGTTTTCTAGATCAAGGTTTCTCTGGGTTGTGTCTGCTACTGTTTTCTAGATCAGGGTTTCTCTGGGTCGTGTCTGCTACTGTTTTCTAGATCAAGGTTTCTCTGGGTCGTGTCTGCTACTCTTTTCTAGATCAGGATTTATCTGGGTTGTGTCTGCTACTGTTTTCTAGATCAGGGTTTCTCTGGGTTGTGTCTGCTACTGTTATCTAGATCAGGGTTTCTCTGGGTTGTGTTTGCCACAGTTTTCCAGATCAGGGCTTCTCTGGGTTGTGTCTGCTACTGTTTTCTAGATCAGGGTTTCTCTGGGTTGTGTCTGCTACTGTTTTCTAGATCAGGGTTTCTCTGGGTTGTGTCTGCTACTGTTTTCTAGATCAGGGTTTCTCTGGGTTGTGTCTGCTACTGTTTTCCAGATGAGGGTTTCTCCGGGTTGTGTCTGCTACTGTTTTCTAGATCAGGGTGTCTGAAACTCGGTCCTGGAGCCTACCCTGGGTGCACATTTTGTTGTTTTGCCTTAGCACTACACAATGGATTCAAATGAAGAACTCATCAACATACCTTGATTACTTGAATCCGCTGTGTAGTGCTAGGGGTAAAAAACTAAACGTGCACACAGGGGAGGAGGGTGTGTGTGTAGAATCAAGCTCCTGATCCAGAGAGCGGCCCCCATTAGTGTGTGTGTGTGTGTGTGTGTGTGTGTGTGTGTGTGTGTGTGTGTGTGTGTGTGTGTGTGTGTGTGTGTGTGTGTGTGTGTGTGTGTGTGTGTGTGTGTGTGTGTGTGTGTGTGTGTGCGCCTACAGGGCCATTCTAACATAGACGGATTACATGGTTGGATTGTAATGTATTAGAATTGTTATTTGTTGTCTGGATGAATGTAACATATCAATATTGTTATTTGTAGTCTAGATTAATGTCATGTATCAATATTGTTATTTGTTGTCTGGATTATTGTAATGTATTAGAATTGTTATTTGTTGTCTGGATTAATGTCATGTCTCAATATTGTTATTTCTAGTCTAGATTAATGTCATGTATCAATATTGTTATTTGTAGTCTAGATTAATGTCATGTATCAATATTGTTATTTGTTGTCTGGATTATTGTAATGTATTAGAATTGTTATTTGTTGTCTGGATTAATGTCATGTCTCAATATTGTTATTTCTAGTCTAGATTAATGTCATGTATCAATATTGTTATTTCTAGTCTAGATTAATGTCATGTATCAATATTGGTATTTCTAGTCTATATTAATGTCATGTATCAATATTGTTATTTCTAGTCTAGATTAATGTCATGTATCAATATTGTTATTTGTTGTCTGGATGAATGTCATGTATCAATATTTTTATTTGTTGTCTGGATGAATGTAACATATCAGTATAGTTTTTAGAAATAAATTGAGATGGGTTGCAATGCATTAACATTAAAGTTGATTGTCATTTCAGACCACCCATCCTGTTGGGATGAGGATGAGAACCGACAGGGTCAAACACTAAGTCTTAGAACAAACATCTGACAAATTGTTCTGACTGGATCGTAGACTGAACTGCTGGTGTACACACACACACACACACACACACACACACACACACACACACACACACACACACACACACACACACACACACACACACACACACACACACACACACACACACACACACACACTGACAGGATGTCAGACTGAACTGCTGTTGAACCACCTGTATTCTGACTCTGCTTCTGTCTCCTCCTCGTCTGTCGGGAGGTGCAGACTGGTACACCCCGCTGACACACTGGTACACCCCGCTGACATACTGGTACACCCCGCTGACACACTGGTACACCCCGCTGACACACTGGTACACCCCGCTGACGCACTGGTACACCCCGCTGACACACTGGTACACCCCGCTGACACACTGGTACACCCCGCTGACACACTGGTACACCCCGCCGACGCACTGGTACACCCCGCTGACGCACTGGTACACCCCGCTGACACACTGGTACACCCCGCTGACGCACTGGTACACCCCGCTGACGCACTGGTACACCCCGCTGACGCACTGGTACACCCCGCTGACACACTGGTACACCCCGCTGACACACTGGTACACCCCGCTGACACACTGGTACACCCCGCTGACGCACTGGTACACCCCGCTGACACACTAGTACACTCCGCTGACACACTGGTACACCCCGCTGACATACTGGTACACCCCGCTGACATACTGGTACACCCCGCTGACATACTGGTACACCCCGCTGACAGACTGGTACACCCCGCTGACAGACTGGTACACCCCGCTGACACACTGGTACACCCCTCTGACATACTGGTACACCCCGCTGACAGACTGGTACACCCCGCTGACAGACTGGTACACCCCGCTGACACACTGGTACACCCCGCTGACATACTGGTACACCCCGCTGACACACTGGTACACCCCGCTGACATACTGGTACACCCCGCTGACATACTGGTACACCCCGCTGACATACTGGTACACCCCGCTGACACACTGGTACACCCAACTGGTTCACCCCTCTGACATACTGGTACACCCCGCTGACACACTGGTACACCCCGCTGACATACTGGTACACCCCGCTGACACACTGGTACACCCCGCTGACACACTGGTACACCCCGCTGACAGACTGGTACACCCCTCTGACATACTGGTACACCCCGCTGACACACTGGTACATCCCACTGACATACTGGTACACCCCGCTGACACACTGGTACACCCCTCTGACATACTGGTACACCCCTCTGACATACTGGTACACCCCTCTGACATACTGGTACACCCCGCTGACATACTGGTACACCCCTCTGACATACTGGTACACCCCGCTGACATACTGGTACACCCCGCTGACACTCTGGTACACCCCGCTGACATACTGGTACACCCCGCTGACACACTGGTACATCCCGCTGACATACTGGTACACCCCGCTGACATACTGGTACACCCCGCTGACATACTGGTACACCCCGCTGACATACTGGTACACCCCGCTGACACACTGGTACACCGCACTGACAAACTGGTACACCCCGCTGACACACTGGTACACCCCGCTGACATACTGGTACACCCCTCTGACATACTGGTACACCCCACTGACATACTGGTACACCCCTCTGACATACTGGTACACCCCGCTGACATACTGGTACACCCCTCTGACATACTGGTACACCCCACTGACACACTGGTACACCCCTCTGACATACTGGTACACCCCTCTGACATACTGGTACACCCCTCTGACATACTGGTACACCCCGCTGACATACTGGTACACCCCGCTGACATACTGGTACACCCCGCTGACACTCTGGTACACCCCGCTGACAGACCTGTACAACCCGGTCACACTGAAACACATCCTCTACTGTGGAAACATAACTCTGTAGTAGAAACTCCCTAAGTCATGCTTTGATGAGCACCCAGCTATTGAAAAATAACTCTGTAGTAGAAACTCCCTAAGGGATGCTTTGATGAGCACCCAGCTATTGAAAAATAACTCTGTAGTAGAAACTCCCTAAAGTGCCTAAGGGATAATTTGGTGAGCACCTAGCTATTGAAAAATAACTATGTAGTAGAAACTCCCTAAGGTAACTAAGTCATGCTTTGATGAGCTTCCAGCTATTGAAAAATAACTCTGTAGTAGAAACTCCCTAAGGTAACTAAGTCATGCTTTGATGAGCTTCCAGCTATTGAAAAATAACTCTGTAGTAGAAACTCCCTAAGGTACCTAAGGCATGCTTTGATGAGCATCCAGCTATTGAAAAATAACTCTGTAGTAGAAACTCCCTAAAGTACCTAAGGCATGCTTTGATGAGCATCCAGCTGCTGAATCTAAATTGGACAGAAAGTTACAAGATCTGACATGGATGGACAAACAATGCATCACATCACACACATGAATCAGAAATGCTTGTGAGTGAATGAGTACATGTACACTGGAGTATCCCTCATGTTTCCTTCTCTAAAGTGTGGTTGGGGGCTGTTCCAAAAACACCCACGGCACGGCACGGCACACCAAACTCACGGAACAGTGCTCTGATTCAAACTCACCAATTATGGAGGAAGAAACATTGCAGCCAATCAGTGGGTGAGGAGAAGCCTCGGGTGTGTCATATCTGTCTCCCGCCAATCCGTACAGCTGATTGGACAGGAGATAACTCCCTAATTACAATAGCAGATCCAATTTTAAACGGACACAGAACACAGAGAGCCTGGAGACTTTCGGGTTTTAAACTTTATAGAAAATGTATAAATGTATAAGGCAGAAACATGTGTTTTGGCTGTAAATTGACCTGTGTGACAAAATATGTTCTCCGCTTTAAGAAACAATATCAATTTATATTGTGATCTCAACTGTGTGGCTAGAATGATGTTACAAGCCAGATAGCATGAAGAAAACAAGTGATATAAAGTAATTCCCTACAAGGTAGTAGTGAGATGTCTCATCTCTGCACAGACACTTAATGGAACACTGCAGAGATTTCAGCTGAGCTCGGCAGCCAGGGTTAGCATCCCAAACGGCACCCTATTCCATATGTTGTGCACTTACTTTTGACCAGGGCCCAATGTTGCTCTGGTGAAAAGTAATGCACTATCTAGGGAACAGGGGGCCATTTGGGACACTCTGCAGTGCCCCAGCTATAGAGGAGATAGAGGGGTATATCTCTGCAGCTCTTCATGAAGCTCCACCCAGTCAAAGTGACAGTTGTGTTCTCTGATAGAACTATGGGTAATGGAATCCTGAGGCGTTCTTTAGAATGTGACTGTCGTCTGTCAGAACACATCTCTGGTCAGGAGTTGTGCTGCCAGTTGAAGATAAACTTTAGTTAGATCATATTCCCCTGTTCTTCTTCTCTCTTCTGGCTGAAGGCTCCTCAGGAAAATGCTGTTGTGACTTTTCCTCCCAGAGATGGGAGAGAGGCAATATGGTGCACTGTACTGTAAAGTGTCCTAGAATGGGGATTTGAATTCGCAAACTTTGCATTACGTTGAAAGAATTGTAAGTTTTACTGAGAAGCTTCAGGTTTAAAGATCAGTTGGAGTACAGTCTGGTGGCTTTTAGATTGGTGCTGGTAGAAGTGAGTTCTTGACCATGGTGTAAGTCATGTGACTGTCTGTTACAAGCAATATGCTTTGTGGGACTTCATCATATGGAGGTTTCTCTCCGGTTTTGTAATGAAACAAAGGTGTGGTTGAAGTGTATGTGTGTATACAGAGGCATCATGGGTAGTCCTCTCAGATGTGGCCTGTTTATTATTTATTACGCAGATGTTAAATGAATAACTCAACATTTATTTTTAAGATCACATTTGATCTTAATAATGGATATAAAATGTATCTACCAGCTGTATTTGGCAGCGGGGAACACTGACTGGACCAGGCAAAGAGCACCTCCCCAGTACAAGTGGAGGAGGAGAGACAGATTGTCCCATTGAAACAAACAGAGTTTGCTTTGATTTGAGTTGGCAGTTGTACTGAACTCCTAAGGCATTAAAGTTTAGTGTGTTTCGTTAATTACAATGCCCATTGAACAGGCAATGCGGTATGCTTAGATACTTTTTATTTATTTTTTACATAAAATGAGGCATAATGAATATGGCTTTACGTTGCAGGAAAAAGCTGTTTCAGGTGTTTGAAAAATGTTAAATTCTCTGACTTCCAAATACTTCTCTACCTCCACCTTGCCCTCCATCCTCACGTACTTGGTGCACCCTCTATAAGAATGGGTGCATGACAGCTCTGTGTGTGCGTGTGCGCACACGTGTGTGTGTGTGTCCACATGCGTGTATGGACATGGAGAGCTAAATTAACCACGTTTGAATTGAAGCGTACATATGTGCCTGAACACTTAAATCCTCAAATCTTCTCAGTGTCTTTTTCCTTTTTTCAATACCTACTGTCTCCCTCTGTGTGTGATAACATCATCCATCTGTATTGGCATTGTTAATAGGCTGTTACCTGTTGTGACAGACTCAGTCACAGTGACTGGCTCAATCTGCTGTTAATGAAAGCCCTCCTTGGAGAGTTCTTATGGTGGACTTTTCTCCAGTATCTGAGAGAATACACCCATTACCTCACAATGGAATGTTGGTTGAAGGAATTCAGGGCCTTCTGATGCAGAGTTCTGTGTTGAAAGGCTCCATCCATTCTTCTGATGCAGAGTTCTGTGTTGAAAGGCTCCATCCATTCTTCTGATGCAGAGTTCTGTGTTGAAAGGCTCCATCCATTCTTCTGATGCAGAGTTCTGTGTTGAAAGGCTCCATCCATTCTTCTGATGCAGAGTTCTGTGTTGAAAGGCTCCATCCATTCTTCTGATGCAGAGTTCTGTGTTGAAAGGCTCCATCCATTCTTCTGATGCAGAGTTCTGTGTTGAAAGGCTCCATCCATTTTTTTTTAAGATAAAAGGTTCATCCCATCTCTTCTAAGAAGTTACCATTTCAAGTCTGTTTTCTGCAACATCAGCGAAGTCGTTATGGATTCTCTGTGGATAGAATTAAAAGTTATTAGCAACATTCACCTTGAATTCGAAACCCCATCAATCACTATGAAATGAGAGAGGAAGCAGACAGAATGGTTGGAATCAGAATGTTAAGTCCTCCTACGCAGAAAAAGAAAATATGCCTGGTTTTGGCTGGCCTAGTTTTCAGGTAACTGGGACATAACGACACAAATAATCAAGCCGACAGCTGATGAATGACAAAATGCTAATAGAAATCTGTTCAAACGACACCCCTTTCAAAATAGCTCCTGTTGCTTCCTGAACGACACCCCGTTCAACATAGCTTCTGTTGCATCGTAAACGACACCTCGTTCAACATAGCTTATGTTCCATCCTAAACGACAACGCGTTCAACATAGCTTATGTTCCATCCTAAACGACACCTCGTTCAACATAGCTTCTGTTGCATCCTAAACGACACCCCGTTCAACATAGTTTATGTTCCATCCTGAACGACACCTCGTTCAACATAGCTTACGTTCCATCCTAAACGACACCCCGTTCAACATAGCTTCTGTTGCATCCTAAATGACAAAACCGAAATGCTCTGTAACACTAAAGCTAGTGCCAACTGAGCTGCCACCAACTTGACGGAGACGAAACCCTTTGCTGGATTATAGAATCACATCCTCCTGAGATGTTCTGAAACACTGTGTGTTGTAACGCCTCTAAGTCAAATCAAATGTTATTTGTCACATGCGCCGAATACAACAGGTGTTGACCTTAGCATTTCACGGTTACTTACAAACCCTTAACCAACAATGCAGTTAAGAAAATATAGTTAAGAAAATATTTACTAAATAAACTAAAGTTTAAAAAAATAAAATAATAAAAAATATTAGTAACACAATAAAATAACAATAACGAGTCTATATACAGGGGGTACCAGTACAGAGTCAATGTGGAGGCTATATACAGGGGGTACTGGTACAGAGTCAATGTGGAGACTATATACAGGGGGTACCAGTACAGAGTCAATGTGGAGGCTATATACAGGGTGTCATGTCTTGTTATGTCTGTTCCTGTCCTTTCTCTTCACTCTGTCTCTCTCTGCTGGTCTTTTTAGGTTACCTTCTCTGTCTCTCATTCTTCAGCTGTTCTACATCTCCCCTAACTAGCTCATTCACTCTTTCCCACCTGTTCTCTCTTCCCCCTCTGATTAGGTCTCTATTTCTCTCTCTGTTCCTGCTACTTTCAGTGTCTGATTCTTGTTTGTGTTTTTGATGCCAGAAGCAAGCTGTCGTCTCGTTTGCTTCCACCTTGTCCTATCCTGTCGGAGTCTGCCTGGCAGGTGCATCCTGCACTATACTAACGTTCTTTTGTTCCATTGACAACGTTGGAAGAGGATTTATGCCATTCCTGTTTTTCATTAAAGAACTCTGTTTTCTGTTAAAACCGCTTTTGGGTCTTCACTCAAGTACATAACAGAAGAATCAGACCAAGAATGGACCCAGCGGCTCCGGACCCTTTTCACTCCGCCGTCGAGATCCAGGGAGCGATGCTAGGCAGACACGAGGAGGAATTGTCTGCTGCTCGACATGCCGTTGAGACCCTGGCCGTCCAAGTCTCCGACCTCACAAGACAGGTTCACCAACTCCACCTCGATCCACCGCCCACTTCCAGGGTTTCCGAGTCTCCGGAGCCCAGGATCAACAACCCGCCCTGTTACTCTGGGGAGCCCACTGAGTGCCGCTCATTCCTCACTCAGTGTGATGTGGTGTTCTCTCTCCAGCCCAACACTTACTCCAGGAGCGCAGCCCGCATCGCCTACGTCATTTCTCTCCTTACCGGACGGGCGCGTGAGTGGGGCACGGCAATCTGGGAGGCGAGGGCTGAGTGTATTAACCAGTACCAGGACTTTAAGGAGGAGATGATACGGGTTTTTGACCGTTCTGTTTTTGGGGAGGAGGCTTCCAGGGCCCTGTCTTCCCTATGTCAGGGGAATCGATCCATAACGGATTATTCTATTGAGTTTCGCACTCTCGCTGCCTCTAGTGACTGGAACGAGCCGGCTTTGCTCGCTCGTTTTCTTGAGGGTCTCCTCGTCGAGGTTAAGGATGAGATCCTCTCCCGGGAGGTTCCTTCCAGTCTGGACTCCTTAATAGCTCTCGCTATTCGCATAGAGCGACGGTTTGATCTTCGTCGCCGAGCTCGTGGAAAGGAGCTCGCGTTCTCCGTTGCTCCCCTCTCCACATCACTGCCACCTGCCGCATCACTGCCACCCTCCTCCGCCGGCTCGGATGCTGAGCCTATGCAGCTGGGGGTATCCGCATCTCGGCCAAGGAGAAGGAACGGAGAATCACCAATCGCCTCTGTCTCTACTGCGGCTCCGCTGGTCATTTTGTCACCTCATGTCCAGTAAAAGCCAGAGCTCATCAGTAAGGGGAGGGCTACTGGTGAGCGCAACTACTCAGGCCTCTCCTTCTGGATCACGCACTACCTTTCCGGTCCATCTCCGCTGGCCCGGTTCATCTGCTTCCTGCAGTGCCTTGATAGACTCTGGGGCGGAGGCCTGTTTTATGGACGAGACCTGGGCTCGGGAACATGACATTCCTCTCAGACAGTTAGGGAGCCCACGGCCTTGTTCGCTTTAGATGGTAGTTCTCTCCCCAAGATTCAGCGTGAGACGCTGCCTTTAACCCTCACTGTCTCTGGTAATCATAGCGAAACCATTTCTTTTTTAATTTTTCGTTCACCTTTTACACCTGTTGTTTTGGGTCATCCCTGGCTAGTGCGCCATAACCCTTCTATTAATTGGTCTAGTAATACTATCCTATCCTGGAATGTTTCTTGTCATGTGACCTGTTTAATGTCTGCTATCCCTCCTGTTTCCTCTGTCTCTTCTTCACAGGAGGAGCCTGGCGATTTGACAGGGGTGCCGGAGGAGTATCACGATCTGCGCACGGTGTTCAGTCGTTCCAAGGCCACTTCTCTCCCTCCACACCGGTCGTATGACTGTAGTATTGATCTCCTTCCGGGAACTACTCCCCCGGGGTAGATTATACTCTCTGTCGGCTCCCGAACGTAAGGCTCTCGAGGATTATTTGTCGGTTTCGCCGACGCCGGTACCATAGTCTCCTCCTCCTCTCCCGCCGGAGCGGGGTTTTTTTTTGTTCAGAAGAAGGACGGGTCCCTGCGCCCATGCGTGGATTATCGAGGGCTGAATGACATAACAGTTAAGAATCGTTATCCGCTTCCTCTTATGTCTTCAGCCTTCGAGATCCTGCAGGGAGCCAGGTTTTTCACCAAATTGGACCTTCGTAACGCCTACCATCTCGTGCGCATCAGGGAGGGGGACGAGTGGAAGACGGCGTTTAACACTCCGTTAGGGCACTTTGAATACCGGGTTCTTCCTTTCGGCCTCGTTAACGCTCCAGCTGTCTTTCAGGCACTAGTTAACGACGTCCTGAGAGACATGCTGAACATTTTTGTTTTCGTTTACATGGACGATATCCTGATTTTTTCACCGTCTCTCTCGATTCATGTTCAGCACGTGCGACGCGTCCTCCAGCGCCTTTTGGAGAACTGTCTTTATGTGAAGGCTGAGAAGTGCACTTTTCATGCCGCCTCTGTCCCTTTTCTCGGTTCCGTTATTTCCGCTGAGGGCATTAAGATGGATCCCGCTAAGGTCCAGGCTGTCATTGATTGGCCCGTTCCTAAGTCACGCGTCGAGCTGCAGCGCTTTCTGGGCTTCGCTAATTTCTATCGTCGTTTCATCCGTAATTTCGGTCAGGTGGCAGCTCCCTCACAGCCCTTACTTCTGTTAAGACGTGCTTTAAGTGGTCCGTTTCCGCCCAGGGAGCTTTTGATCTTCTTAAGAATCGTTTTACATCCGCACCTATTCTTGTTACACCTGACATCTCTAGTCAGTTTGTTGTTGAGGTTGACGCGTCAGAGGTGGGCGTGGGAGCCATTCTTTCTCAGCGCTCTCTCTCTGACGGCAAGGTCCATCCTTGCGCGTTTTTCTCTCATCGCTTATCGCCGTCAGAACGTAACTATGATGTTGGTAATCGCGAACTGCTCGCCATCCGCTTAGCCCTAGGCGAATGGCGACAGTGGTTGGAGGGGCGACCGTTCCTTTTGTCGTTTGGACTGACCATAGGAACCTTGAGTACATCCGTTCAGCCAAACGACTTAATGCGCGTCAGGCTCGTTGGGCTCTGTTTTTCGCTCGTTTCGAGTTTGTTATTTCTTATCGTCCGGGCTCAAAAAACACCAAGCCTGATGCTTTATCTCGTCTCTTCAGTTCTTCTGAGGTCTCCACCGACCCCGAGGGGATTCTCCCTGAGGGGCGTGTTGTCGGGTTGACTGTCTGGGAATTGAGAGGCAGGTAAAGCAAGCACTCGCTCACACTCCGTCGCCGCGAGCTTGTCCTAGGAACCTTCTGTTCGTTCCCGTTCCTACTCGTCCGGCCGTTCTTCAGTGGGCCCACTCTGCCAAGTTAGCCGGCCACCCCGGCGTTCGGGGTACGCTCGCTTCCATTCGCCAGCGTTTCTGGTGGCCCACTCGGGAACGTGACGCGCGTCGATTTGTCGCCGCTTGTTCGGTCTGCGCGCAGACTAAATCTGGGAACTCTCCTCCTGCCGGCCGTCTCAGACCGCTTCCCATTCCCTCTCGACCGTGGTCTCACATCGCTTTAGATTTTATCACCGGACTGCCTTCATCAGCGGGGAAGACAGTTATTCTTACGGTTGTCGATAGATTCTCTAAGGCGGCTCATTTCATTCCTCTCGCTAAGCTCCCTTCTGCTAAGGAGACGGCTCAGATCATTATCGAGAATGTTTTCCGAATTCATGGCCTTCCGTCTGACGTCGTTTCCGACAGAGGTCCGCAGTTCACGTCTCAATTTTGGAGGGAGTTTTGCCGTTTGATTGGGGCTTCCGTCAGTCTCTCGTCCGGCTTTCATCCCCAGTCTAACGGTCAAGCCGAACGGGCCAATCAGACTGTTGGTCGCATTTTACGCAGTCTTTCTTTTCGTAACCCTGCGTCTTGGTCAGAACAGCTCCCCTGGGCAGAGTACGCCCACAACTCGCTTCCCTCGTCTGCTACCGGTCTATCTCCTTTTCAGAGTAGCCTCGGGTACCAGCCTCCGCTGTTCTCATCTCAGCTCGCCGAGTCCTGCGTCCCCTCCGCTCAGGCTTTTGTCCAGCGTTGCGAGCGCACCTGGAAGGGGGTCAGGTCGGCACTTTGCCGTAATAGGGCGCAGACTGTGAGGGCCGCTAATAAGCGTAGGACCAAGAGTCCTAGATATTGTTGCGGTCAGAGAGTATGGCTCTCCACTCAGAACCTTCCCCTTAAGACAGCTTCTCGTAAGTTGGCCCCGCGGTTCATTGGTCCGTTCCGTATTTCTCAGGTCATTAATCCTGTCGCAGTGCGACTTCTTCTCCCGCGCTATCTTCGTCGCGTTCACCCGGTCTTCCATGTCTCCTGTGTTAAGCCCGTTCTTCGCGCCCCCGCTCCCCCCCCCCCATCCTTGTCGAGGGCGCACCCATCTACAGGGTTCGTAAGATTTTGGACATGCGCCCTCGGGGCCGTGGTCATCAGTACCTAGTGGATTGGGAGGGGTACGGTCCTGAGGAGAGGAGTTGGGTTCCCTCTCGGGACGTGCTGGACCGTTCGCTGATCGATGATTTCCTCCGTTGCCGCCAGGTTTCCTCCTCGAGTGCGCCAGGAGGCGCTCGGTGAGTGGGGGGGGGTACTGTCATGTCTTGTTATGTCTGTTCCTGTCCTTTCTCTTCACTCTGTCTCTCTCTGCTGGTCTTTTTAGGTTACCTTCTCTGTCTCTCATTCTTCAGCTGTTCTACATCTCCCCTAACTAGCTCATTCACTCTTTCCCACCTGTTCTCTCTTCCCCCTCTGATTAGGTCTCTATTTCTCTCTCTGTTCCTGCTACTTTCAGTGTCTGATTCTTGTTTGTGTTTTTCATGCCAGAAGCAAGCTGTCGTCTCGTTTGCTTCCACCTTGTCCTATCCTGTCGGAGTCTGCCTGGCAGGTGCATCCTGCACTATACTAACGTTCTTTTGTTCCATTGACAACGTTGGAAGAGGATTTATGCCATTCCTGTTTTTCATTAAAGAACTCTGTTTTCTGTTAAAACCGCTTTTGGGTCTTCACTCAAGTACATAACACAGGGGGTACCGGTACAGAGTCAATGTGGAGGCTATATACAGGGGGTACCGGTACAGAGTCAATGTGGAGGCTATATACAGGGGGTACCGGTACAGAGTCAATGTGGAGGCTATATACAGGGGGTACCGGTACAGAGTCAATGTGGAGGCTATATACAGGGGGTACTGGTACAGAGTCAATGTGGAGACTATATACAGGGGGTACCGGTACAGAGTCAATGTGGAGGCTATATACAGGGGGTACCGGTACAGAGTCAATGTGGAGGCTATATACAGGGGGTACCGGTACAGATTCAATGTGGAGGCTATATATAGGGTCAGAGTCAATGTGGAGGCTATATAGAGGGGGTACCGGTACAGAGTCAATGTGGAGGCTATATACAGGGGGTACTGGTACAGAGTCAATGTGGAGACTATATACAGGGGGTACCGGTACAGAGTCAATGTGGAGGCTATATACAGGGGGTACCTGTACAGAGTCAATGTGGAGGCTATATACAGTACAGGGGGTACCGGTACAGAGTCAATGTGGAGGCTATATACAAGGGGTACCGGTACAGATTCAATGTGGAGGCTATATATAGGGTCAGAGTCAATGTGGAGGCTATATACAGGGGGTACCGGTACAGAGTCAATGTGGAGGCTATATACAGGGTCAGAGTCAATGTGGAGGCTATATACAGGGGGTACTGGTACAGAGTCAATGTGGAGGCTATATACAGGGGGTACTGGTACAGAGTCAATGTGGAGGCTATATACAGGGGGTACCTGTACAGAGTCAATGTGGAGGCTATATACAGGGGGTACTGGTACAGAGTAAATGTGGAGGCTATATACAGGGGGTACCGGTACCTAGTCAATGTGGAGGCTATATACAGGGGGTACCGGTACTTAGTCAATGTGGAGGCTATATACAGGGGGTACCGGTACAGAGTCAATGTGGAGGCTATATACAGGGTCAGAGTCAATGTGGAGGCTACATACAGGGGGTACCGGTACAGAGTCAATGTGGAGGCTATATACTGGGTCAGAGTCAATGTGGAGGCTATATACAGGGGGTACTGGTACAGAGTCAATGTGGAGGCTATATACAGGGGGTACTGGTACAGAGTCAATGTGGAGGCTATATACAGGGGGTACCTGTACAGAGTCAATGTGGAGGCTATATACAGGGGGAACTGGTACAGAGTCAATTTGGAGGCTATATACAGTGGGTACCGGTACCTAGTCAATCTGGAGGCTATATACAGGGGGTACCGGTACCTAGTCAATGTGGAGGCTATATACAAGGGGTACCGGTACAGAGTCAATGTGGAGGCTATATACAGGGGGTACCTGTACAGAGTCAATGTGGAGGCTAAATACAGGGGGTACTGGTACAGAGTCAATGTGGAGGCTATATACAGGGGGTACCGGTACAGAGTCAATGTGGAGGCTAAATACAGGGGGTACTGGTACAGAGTCAATTTGGAGGCTATATACAAGGGGTACCGTTACAGAGTCAATGTGGAGGCTAAATACAGGGGGTACTGGTACAGAGGCAATGTGGAGGCTATGTACAGGGGGTACCGGTACAGAGTCAATGTGGAGCCTATATACAGGGGGTACTGGTACAGAGTCAATGTGGAGGCTATATACGGGGGGTACCGGTATAGAGTCAATGTGGAGGCTATATACAGGGGGTACCGGTACAGAGTCAATGTGGAGGCTATATACAGGGGGTACCAGTACCATGTCAATGTGGAGCCTATATACAGGGGGTACTGGTACAGAGTCAATGTGGAGGCTATATACAGGGGGCGTCTGCTAAATGACTTAAATGTAATGTAAATGTAATAAATGTATGCAAGTTGTGCTATTTGAGGTATTTTATATTGAACTAGGCAAAACAGTTAAGAACACATTCCAGCAGGTAGCCTAGTGGTTAGAGTGTTGGGTCAGTAACCAGCAGGTAGCCTAGTGGTTAGAGAGTTGAGTCATTAACCAGCAGGTAGCCTAGTGGTTAGAGTGTTGGGCCAGTAACCAGCAGGTAGCCTAGTGGTTGGAGCGTTGGGCCAGTAACCAGCAGGTAGCCTAGTGGTTAGAGTGTTGGGCCAGTAACCAGCAGGTAGCCTAGTGGTTGGAGCGTTGGGCCAGTAACCAGCAGGTAGCCTAGTGGTTAGAGTGTTGGGCCAGTAACCAGCAGGTAGCCTAGTGGTTAGAGTGTTGGGCCAGTAACCAGCAGGTAGCCTAGTGGTTAGAGTGTTGGGCCAGTAACCAGCAGGTAGCCTAGTGGTTAGAGTGTTGGGCCAGTAACCAGCAGGTAGCCTAGTGGTTGGAGCGTTGGGCCAGTAACCAGCAGGTAGCCTAGTGGTTAGAGTGTTGGGCCAGTAACCAGCAGGTAGCCTAGTGGTTGGAGCGTTGGGCCAGTAACCAGCAGGTAGCCTAGTGGTTAGAGTGTTGGGCCAGTAACCAGCAGGTAGCCTAGTGGTTAGAGCGTTGGGCCAGTAACCAGCAGGTAGCCTAGTGGTTAGAGTGTTGGGCCAGTAACCAGCAGGTAGCCTAGTGGTTAGAGTGTTGGGCCAGTAACCAGCAGGTAGCCTAGTGGTTAGAGTGTTGGGCCAGTAACCAACATGTAGCCTAGTGGTTAGAGTGTTGGGCCAGTAACCAACATGTAGCCTAGTGGTTAGAGTGTTGGGCCAGTAACCAGCAGGTAGCCTAGTGGTTAGAGTGTTGGGCCAGTAACCAGCAGGTAGCCTAGTGGTTAGAGCGTTGGGCCAGTAACCATAAAGGTTGCAAGCTCAAATCCCTGAACTGACAAGGTAAAAATCTGTCGTTCTGCCCCTGAACAAGACAGTTAACCGACTGTTCCCTGGTAGGCTGTCATTGTAAATAAAAAACCTTGTTCTTAATTGACTTGCACAGTTAAATAAAACATAACAATTTAAATATTGACATTGGGTTTACATTCAAACTCCCTCCAACAACACATCCCTGTTTCGGTGCGATACTTTTCATAGTTTCATTACCCAATCGTGGTGTTTTGGGACTTTTTTTTACTGTGCACCTTATTCCCTATGTAGAGCAGTATTTCTGCCTACAGCCCCTAGGCCTCCACAGGGAAAAGGGAGCCATTTGAGACCCAGTTTGTTATATCTGCAGTACTTCTCCTGTCCAATTCGGTTTCCTGTGTGAATCTAAGTGTGCGTTCTCTAATTCTCTCCTTCTCTCTCTCTTTCTCTCTCTTGGAGGACCTGACCATGCCCCGGGACTACCTGACATGATGACTCCTTGCTGTCCCCAGTCCACCTGACCGTGCTGCTGCTCCAGTTTCAACTGACCTGAGCCCTAGGACCATGCCCCTGGACTACCTGACATGATGACTCCTTGCTATCCCCAGTCCACCTGGCCGTGCTGTTGCTCCAGTTTCAACTGTTCTGCCTTATTATTATTCGACCATGCTGGTCATTTATGAACATTTGAACATCTTGGTCATGTTCTGTTATAATCTCCACCCGGCACAGCCAGAAGAGGACTGGCCACCCCACATAGCCTGGTTCCTCTCTAGGATTCTTCCGAGGTTTTGGCCTTTCTAGGGAGTTTTTCCTAACCACCGTGCTTCTACACCTGCATTGCTTGCTGTTTGGGGTTTTAGGCTGGGTTTCTGTACAGCACTTTGAGATATCAGCTGATGTACGAAGGGCTATATAAATAAATTTGATTTGATTTGATTTATCTTAAGAGACCATATTTGCCACGTTGTCTTTTCTTCTGTCTCTTTCTGGGTGAGCCAGGGAGACCACCATGTAAACATGTGGTGTAAACTTCCTTCCTGTTTCACCCTAAACACTGTGACCATGTTTACATGTGGTGTAAACTTACATTTACATTTACATTTAAGTCATTTAGCAGACGCTCTTATCCAGAGCGACTTACAAATTGGTGAATTCACCTTCTGACATCCAGTGGAACAGCCACTTTACAATAGTGCATCTAAGTCATTAAGGGGGGGGGGGGGTGAGAAGGATTACTTATCCTATCCTAGGTATTCCTTGAAGAGGTGGGGTTTCAGGTGTCTCCGGAAGGTGGTGATTGACTCCGCTGTCCTGGCGTCGTGAGGGAGTTTGTTCCACCATTGGGGGCCAGAGCAGCGAACAGTTTTGACTGGGCTGAGCGGGAACTGTACTTCCTCAATGGCAGGGAGGCGAGCAGGCCAGAGGAGGATGAACGCAGTGCCCTTGCTTGGGTGTAGGGCCTGATCAGAGCCTGGAGGTACTGCGGTGCCGTTCCCCTCACAGCTCCGTAGGCAAGCACCATGGTCTTGTAGCGGATGCGAGCTTCAACTGGAAGCCAGTGGAGAGAGCGGAGGAGCGGGGTGACGTGAGAGAACTTGGGAAGGTTGAACACCAGACGGGCTGCGGCGTTCTGGATGAGTTGTAGGGGTTTAATGGCACAGGCAGGGAGCCCAGCCAACAGCGAGTTGCAGTAATCCAGACGGGAGATGACAAGTGCCTGGATTAGGACCTGCGCCGCTTCCTGGGTGAGGCAGGGTCGTACTCTGCGGATGTTGTAGAGCATGAACCTACAGGAACGGGCCACCGCCATGATGTTGGTTGAGAACGACAGGGTGTTGTCCAGGATCACGCCAAGGTTCTTAGCGCTCTGGGAGGAGGACACAGTGGAGTTGTCAACCGTGATGGCGAGATCATGGAACGGGCAGTCCTTCCCCGGGAGGAAGAGCAGCTCCGTCTTGCCGAGGTTCAGCTTGAGGTGGTGATCCGTCATCCACACTGATATGTCTGCCAGACATGCAGAGATGCGATTCGCCACCTGGTCATCAGAAGGGGGAAAGGAGAAGATTAATTGTGTGTCGTCTGCATAGCAATGATAGGAGAGACCATGTGAGGTTATGACAGAGCCAAGTGACTTGGTGTATAGCGAGAATAGGAGAGGGCCTAGAACAGAGCCCTGGGGGACACCAGTGGTGAGAGCGCGTGGCGAGGAGACAGATTCTCGCCACGCCACCTGGTAGGAGCGACCTGTCAGGTAGGACGCAATCCAAGCGTGGGCCGCGCCGGAGATGCCCAACTCGGAGAGGGTGGAGAGGAGGATCTGATGGTTCACAGTGTCGAAGGCAGCCGATAGGTCTAGAAGGATGAGAGCAGAGGAGAGAGAGTTAGCTTTAGCAGTGCGGAGCGCCTCCGTGATGCAGAGAAGAGCAGTCTCAGTTGAATGACTAGTCTTGAAACCTGACTGATTTGGATCAAGAAGGTCATTCTGAGAGAGATAGAGGGAGAGCTGGCCAAGGACGGCACGTTCAAGAGTTTTGGAGAGAAAAGAAAGAAGGGATACTGGTCTGTAGTTGTTGACATCGGAGGGATCGAGTGTAGGTTTCTTCAGAAGGGGTGCAACTCTCGCTCTCTTGAAGATGGAAGGGACGTAGCCAGCGGTCAGGGATGAGTTGATGAGCGAGGTGAGGTAAGGGAGAAGGTCCCCGGAAATGGTCTGGAGGAGAGAGGAGGGGATAGGGTCGAGCGGGCAGGTTGTTGGGCGGCCGGCCGTCACAAGAAGCGAGATTTCATCTGGAGAGAGAGGGGAGAAAGAGGTCAGAGCACAGGGTAGGGCAGTGTGAGCAGAACCGGTTGGGACGGCGCGATACCATCCGAGTAGGGGCAGTGTGGGAAGTGTTGGATGAGAGCGAGAGGGAAAAGGATACAAGGTAGTGGTCGGAGACTTGGAGGGGAGTTGCAGTGAGGTTAGTGGAAGAACAGCATCTAGTAAAGATGAGGTCGAGCGTATTGCCTGCCTTGTGAGTAGGGGGGGAAGGTGAGAGGGTGAGGTCAAAAGAGGAGAGGAGTGGAAAGAAGGAGGCAGAGAGGAATGAGTCAAAGGTAGACGTGGGGAGGTTAAAGTCGCCCAGGACTGTGAGAGGTGAGCCGTCCTCAGGAAAGGAGCTTATCAAGGCATCAAGCTCATTGATGAACTCTCCGAGGGAACCTGGAGGGCGATAAATGATAAGAATGTTAAGCTTGAAAGGGCTGGTAACTGTGACAGCATGGAATTCAAAGGAGGCGATAGATAGATGGGTAAGGGGAGAGAGAGAGAATGACCACTTGGGAGAGATGAGGATCCCGGTGCCACCACCCCGCTGACCAGAAGCTCTCGGGGTGTGCGAGAACACGTGGGTGGACGAAGAGAGAGCAGTAGGAGTAGCAGTGTTATCTGTGGTGATCCATGTTTCCGTCAGTGCCAGGAAGTCGAGGGACTGGAGGGAGGCATAGGCTGAGATGAACTCTGCCTTGTTGGCCGCAGATCGGCAGTTCCAGAGGCTACCGGAGACCAGGAACTCCACGTGGGTCGTGCGCGCTGGGACCACCAGATTAGGGTGGCCGCGGCCACGCGGTGTGGAGCGTTTGTATGGTCTGTGCAGAGAGGAGAGAACAGGGATAGATAGACACATAGTTAACAGGGTACAGAAGAGGCTACGCTAATGCAAAGGAGATTGGAATGACAAGTGGACTACACGTCTCGAATGTTCAGAAAGTTAAGCTTACGTAGCAAGAATCTTATTGACTAAAATGATTGAAATGAAACAGTACTGCTGGAGTAGGCTAGCTGGTAGTGGCTGCGATGTTGACACTACACTAATCAAGTCGTTCCGTCGAGTGTAATAGTTTCTACAGTGGTGCTATTCGGGGGCTAGCTGGCTAGCTAGCAAGGTTGATTGCGTTCCGTTACTTAAAAGAACGACAATAGCTGGCTGGCTAACCTAGAAAATCGCTCTAGGCTACACAATTGTCTTAGATACAAAGACGGCTATGTATCTAGCTAGCTACGATCAAACAAAACAAACCGTTGTACTGTAATAGTTACTACGGTGCTGCTATTCAAACAGTAGAAGAACGACAATAGCTGGCCAGCTAACCTAGAAAGCTAACCTAGAAAATCGCTCTAGACTACACAATTGTCTTAGATACAAAGACGGCTATGTAGCTGGCTAGCTACGATCAAACAAATCAAACCGTTGTACTGTAATGAAGTGAAATGAAAATGTGATACTACCTGTGGAACGACGCGGAATGTTGACCGGGTAGTTGGAGTTCAATTCGGTAGAGGTTGGCTAGCTGTTGGCTAGCTAGCTAGCAGCATTTCCTACGTTAAGGACGACAAATAGCTGGCTAGCTAACCTCGGTAAATTAAGATAATCACTCTAAGTCTACACACTCTAAACTGCACAATTATCTTGGATACGAAGACAACTATGTAGCTAGCTGACACTACGCTAATCGAGTCGTTCAGTTGAGTGTAATAGTTACTACAGTGCTAGTGGACAGTGGATGTTAGCTAGCTGCTTAGCTGCTTAGCTAGCTGCTGGGCAGATACGTTAGGACGACGAAATACGATAATTATGCAATTGTCGTTGATACAAGGACGGCTATGTAGCTGGCTAAGAAGAAATTGCTAAGATTAGACAAATCAAACCGTTGTACTATAACGAAATGTAATGAAAAGTTATAAAAAGTTATACTACCTGCGGACCGAAGTGTAGATGCGGCCGCTCGCTCCAACCGGAACCCGGTTGAACCTTTCTGTTTCACCCTAAACACTGTGACCATGTTTACATGTGGTGTAAACTTCCTTCCTGTTTCACCCTAAACACTGTGACCATGTTTACATGTGGTGTAAACTTCCTTCCTGTTTCACCCTAAACACTGTGACCATGTTTACATGTGGTGTAAACTTCCTTCCTGTTTCACCCTAAACACTGTTACCATGTATACATGTGGTGTAAACTTCCTTCCTGTTTCACCCTAAACACAGTGACCATGTAAACATGTGGTGTAAACTTCCTTCCTGTTTCACCCTAAACACTGTGACCATGTATACATGTGGTGTAAACTTCCTTCCTGTTTCACCCTAAACACTGTGACCATGTTTACATGTGGTGTAAACTTCCTTCCTGTTTCACCCTAAACACTGTGACCACGTAAACATGTGGTGTAAACTTCCTTCCTGTTTCACCCTAAACACTGTTACCATGTATACATGTGGTGTAAACTTCCTTCCTGTTTCACCCTAAACACTGTGACCATGTTTACATGTGGTGTAAACTTACTTCCTGTTTCACCCTAAACACTGTGACCATGTAAACATGTGGTGTAAACTTCCTTCCTGTTTCACCCTAAACACTGTGACCATGTAAACATGTGGTGTAAACTTCCTTCCTGTTTCACCCTAAACACTGTGACCATGTAAACATGTGGTGTAAACTTACTTCCTGTTTCACCCTAAACACTGTGACCATGTATACATGTGGTGCAAACTTCCTTCCTGTTTCATCCTAAAACACTGTGACCACGTAGACCTCCAGTATGACACTGTGACCACGTAGACCTACAGTATGTCACTGTGACCACGTAGACCTACAGTATGACACTGTGACCACATAGACCTCCAGTATGACACTGTGATCACATAGACCTACAGTATGACACTGTGACCACATAGACCTCCAGTATGACACTGTGACCACATAGACCTACAGTATGACACTGTGACCACGTAGACCTCCAGTATGACACTGTGACCACATAGACCTACAGTATGACACTGTGACCACGTAGACCTCCAGTATGACACTGTGACCACATAGACCTCCAGTATGACACTGTGACCACATAGACCTACAGTATGACACTGTGACCACGTAGACCTACAGTATGACACTGCTGACATAGATAAGCAGAGTATGGAACAAGTCTATACAACTTTGAATGAATTGAAAGACGACTCTCATGAAGGTTGATTCATTTAAAATGTAGATATTATGATTTGTTCACGTTAAAAACACAACTCGCATAGTGTCTCCAAAAGAGACGGAACAAATCAGAGAGGAGGAGAAGAGAGAGATGTCAAAACAGCTGTCATCAACACGGATTGGTTTGTGCCTCCTGTACTTCTCCTCAAGCTGAATGAATAGGACTTGGCATCAAAAAGGAGGTAATTTACAGTTCACTCACTCCTGCCTCTCGATGTGTCTGCACATCTGTCATGTCACATCTTCTCCCACATAGCCTAATGTTGTGTCTTCTCCCACATAGCCTAATGTTGTGTCTTCTCCCACATAGCCTAATGTTGTGTCTTCTCCCACATAGCCTAATGTTGTGTCTTCTCCCACATAGCCTAATGTTGTCTTCTCCCACACAGCCTATTGTTGTGTCTTCTCCCACATAGCCTAATGTTGTGTCTTCTCCCACATAGCCTAATGTTGTGTCTTCTCCCACATAGCCTAATGTTGTGTCTTCTCCCACATAGCCAAATGTTGTGTCTTCTCCCACATAGCCAAATGTTGTGTCTTCTCCCACATAGCCTAATGTTGTGTCTTCTCCCACATAGCCAAATGTTGTGTCTTCTCCCACATAGTCTAATGTTGTGTCTTCTCCCACATAGCCTAATGTTGTGTCTTCTCCCACATAGCCTAATGTTGTGTCTTCTCCCACATAGCCTAATGTTGTGTCTTCTCCCACATAGCCTAACGTTGTGTCTTCTCCCACATAGCCTAATGTTGTGTCTTCTCCCACATAGCCTAATGTTGTGTCTTCTCCCACATAGCCTAATGTTGTGTCTTCTCCCACATAGCCAAATGTTGTGTCTTCTCCCACATAGCCTAATGTTGTGTCTTCTCCCACATAGCCTAATGTTGTGTCTTCTCCCACATAGCCTAATGTTGTGTCTTCTCCCACATAGCCTAATGTTGTGTCTTCTCCCACATAGCCTAATGTTGTGTCTTCTCCCACATAGCCTAATGTTGTGTCTTCTCCCACATAGCCTAATGTTGTGTCTTCTCCCACATAGCCTAATGTTGTGTCTTCTCCCACATAGCCTAATGTTGTGTCTTCTCCCACATAGCCTAATGTTGTGTCTTCTCCCACATAGCCAAATGTTGTGTCTTCTCCCACATAGCCTAATGTTGTGTCTTCTCCCACATAGCCTAATGTTGTGTCTTCTCCCACATAGCCTAATGTTGTGTCTTCTCCCACATAGCCTAATGTTGTGTCTTCTCCCACATAGCCAAATATATATATATATATATATAATACTCAAAATCCAATTTTATTTTTCACATACACATGGTTAGCAGATGTTAATAATTGTGTAGCGAAATGCTTGTGCTTCTCGTTCCGACAATGCAGTAATATCTAACAAGTAATATCTAACAATTCCCCAACAAAGACCTAATACACACACATCTGAAGGGGTAGTGTATACATGTGATATGAGTAATGTCAGACATGTAAACATTATTAAAGTGGCATTATTTAGAGTGGCATTGTATAAAGTGGCTAGAGATCCGTTTATTAAAGAGGCCAGTGATTTGGGTCTGTATGTTGGCAGCAGCCACTCTGAGTTAGTGATGGCTGTTTAGCAGTCTGATGGCCTTGAGATTGAAGCTGTTTTTCAGTCTCTCGGTCCCTGCTTTGATGCACCTGTACTGACCTCGCCTTCTGGATGATAGCGGCGTGAACAGGCAGTGGCTCGGTGGTTGTTGTCCTTGATGATCTTTTTGGCCTTCCTGTGACATCGGGTGGTGTAGGTGTCCTGGAGGGCAGGTAGTTTGCTTACAGAAGAGAATCAAATGTATTGCCTGTGTCACAGATTCAAACCTATTCCTTATACAATGAATTCCTTTAGACCAGGGCACATAGGGCTGTGTGTCTGCACCTTCCTATGAAAACTAGCTAGTCCATCTCAACAGTATTTTCCCAATGACTCACTTCACGACAGAATAAATCTTATTCGTCAGGGAAATATCCCATCACCCAGGTTACAGCTGTACTGAACTGTGGATCACTAAACCATCACCCAGGTTACAGCTGTACTGAGCTGTGGATCACTGAACCATCACCCAGGTTACAGCTGTACTGAACTGTGGATCACTGAACCATCACCCAGGTTACAGCTGTACTGAACTGTGGATCACTAAACCATCACCCAGGTTACAGCTGTACTGAACTGTGGATCACTAAACCATCACCCAGGTTACAGCTGAACTGAACTGTGGATCACTAATAGTAATCCTATTGTATATAGTAATCCTATTGTATATAGTAATCCTATTGTATATAGTAATCCTATTGTATATAGTAATCATATTGTAAATAGTAATCCTATTGTATACAGTGCCTATAGTGGTAAACGATGCTGTTCTGCATGATTAACCCCATAGAAAAATAACAGTCTGACAGCTTGTAGCATATGTCTTGTTGTCTAGACATTAGGTGGTCTCGAGTAGACAGCTGGTATGGTGATTATATAGCATTACATCAATACAGAACGTGACCGGTCAACAGATGTTGAGCTGTTTGAAATCTGAAACAATATGCCTATTGATGTCAATACATTTTTTTATCTGTATCTGAATTAAATTGAATTGTATTATATAACAGCCACGTGATCAGACAGTTTGTTTCAGAAATGACCATTTGTTTCAGTAATGATAACTACCCTCCTCCATTCAATACCTGCCCAGTCGATGGCCCAAGAGTTAGAACCAAATAAACAAACTCATTTAGATTGCAATGGTCAACATACCTGATAAAGTACACTAACAATTATTACAAATTCACTGTTTATCACACTGTTGCTGTGAACCTCCCACCTCTCTAACACTGTTGTTGTGAACCTCCCACCTCTCTAACACTGTTGCTGTGAACCTCCCACCTCTCTAACACTGCTGTTGTGAACCTCCCACCTCTCTAACACTGTTGTTGTGAACCTCCCACCTCTCTAACACCGTTGTTGTGAACCTAATCCTCAAACCTCTCTAACACTGTTGTTGTGAACCTCCCACCTCTCTAACACTGCTGTTGTGAACCTCCCACCTCTCTAACACTGCTGTTGTGAACCTCCCACCTCTCTAACACTGTTGTTGTGAACCTCCCACCTCTCTAACACTGCTGTTGTGAACCTCCCACCTCTCTAACACTGTTGTTGTGAACCTCCCACCTCTCTACCACTGTTGTTGTGAACCTCCCACCTCTCTAACACTGTTGTTGTGAACCTCCCACCTCTCTAACACCGTTGTTATGAACCTAATCCTCAAACCTCTCTAACACTGTTGTTGTGAACCTCCCACCTCTCTAATACTGTTGTTGTGAACCTCACACCTCTCTAACACTGTTGTTGTGAACCTCCCACCTCTCTAACACAGTTGTTGTGAACCTAATCCTCCCACCTCTCTAGCACTGTTGTTGTGAACCTCCCACCTCTCTACCACTGTTGTTGTGAACCTCCCACCTCTCTACCACTGTTGTTGTGAACCTCTCATCTCTCTAACACTGTTGCTGTGAACCTCCCACCTCTCTAGCACTGTTGTTGTGAACCTCCCACCTCCCCAACACTGTTGTTGTGAACCTCCCTAGCTCTCCAGAAGTGAGTTTCATCCCACTGCTAAAGGGACTCTCAGCCAGCTGCTTGCCAGTAGGATCTAGACTCATTTATATGCACTGAGAATCCAATCTGTTCAGAAGAAGGAAAGACAATATGTTCCTCTGACACTGTCTGTCTCCACATTGACTATAAATTGCCCAACTTAAATTCAACTTTGTTGCTGTTATTATGAAGCCCAAGGAGAAGGTTTCACTGCATTTTGTAGTTAATCCATAATTCCTTTAATCTTGAGAGAAATACATTTTAGATCTATCAACCATGAAAAGATCTTTGGCATGTTAGAAGTAATGAAATAACCTCAGATTGTATTTGGGATAACACTTTAGGAATATATTAGGAATTAAATAGTTGTCAAATGTTACAAATACAACTTGTTATACTGAAAAACATTAAAAAGACAGAAGGTACACAGTAGTAAGTGTTGGTAGACAGAAGGTACTAAGGGAGACAGTAGTAGGTGTTGGTAGACAGAATGTACACAGTAGTAGGTGTTGGTAGACAGAAGGGACACAGTAGTAGGTTTTGGTAGACAGAAGGTACTAAGGTACACAGTAGTAGGTGTTGGTAGACAGAATGTACTAAGGTACACAGTAGTAGGTATTGGTAGACAGAAGGTACACAGTAGTAGGTGTTGGTAGACAGAAGGTACACAGTAGTAGGTTTTGGTTGACAGAATGTACACAGTAGTAGGTTTTGGTAGACAGAAGGTACACAGTAGTAGGTGTTGGTAGACAGAAGGTACACAGTAGTAGGTGTTGGTAGACAGAAGGTACACAGTAGTAGGTTTTGGTAGACAGAAGGTACACAGTAGTAGGTGTTGGTAGACAGAAGGTACACAGTAGTAGGTTTTGGTAGACAGAAGGTACACAGTAGTAGGTTTTGGTAGACAGAAGCTACTCAGTAGTAGGTGTTGGTAGACAGAAGGTACACAGTAGTAGGTGTTGGTAGACAGAAGGTACACAGTAGTAGGTTTTGGTAGACAGAAGGTACACAGTAGTAGGTGTTGGTAGACAGAAGGTACACAGTAGTAGGTTTTGGTAGATAGAAGGTACACAGTAGTAGGTGTTGGTAGACAGAAGGTACACAGTAGTAGGTGTTGGTAGATAGAAGGTACACAGTAGTAGGTGTTGGTAGACAGAAGGTACACAGTAGTAGGTGTTGGTAGACAGAATGTACACAGTGGTAGGTTTTGGTAGACAGAAGGTACTAATGTACACAGTAGTAGGTTTTGGTAGACAGAATGTTCACAGTAGTAGGTTTTGGAAGACAGAGGGTACACAGTAGTATGTTTTGGTAGACAGAAGGTACTAATGTACACTGTAGTAGGTTTTGGTAGACAGAAGGTACTAATGTACACTGTAGTAGGTTTTGGTAGACAGAATGTACACAGTAGTAGGTTTTGGTAGACAGACGCTGCTTTTTGGTAAATTGGTAATTTAAAAAGAGAGAACAAGACACTTCATATAATTAATGAAAATTCATGCATCCAAAAAAAGATTTTGAGTTTTTAAACTGTGTTTCCGTTGAACATGCGATAGACATAAAAGTATTTTAGTTCATTATATTAATCATCCTCCTTTCTTTTTAATGTTACATGTTTGCATATTTTGATAAAATCAACCAATGGAATTAGAGACATATTGGGAATCTAGCCAGGATACCGGGGTTAACACCCCAACCGAAAGACAACACCCTGTACAGGGCAATGTCCCCAATCACTGCTCTGGGGAATTGGGATATTCATTTGTTTTGACCAGGGGAAAGAGTGCCTCCTACTGGCCCTCCAACACCCATACAGGGACTGAACAGGACCAACCCTGCGTAGCTTCAGTGGTACACCTGCAGGGTGGTATACGGAAGGCTACACATGGGAAACTGGGAAAACCCCGGCAGTGTTGCAGTTCTTGACACAAGCAGGGGTGCCTGGCATATAGTTTGCCTTGCCCATTCACCCTCTGAATGGTACACATACTCAATCAATGTCTCAATTGTCTCAAGGCTTTAAAATTACTTCCTTAACCTTTCTCCTCCCCTTCATCTACACTGACTGAAGTGAATTTAACAAGTGACATCAATAAGGGATCATAGCTTTCACCTGGATTCACCTGGTCAGTCCATGTCATGGGAAGAGCAGGTGTTCATAATGTTTTGTACACTCAGTGTATATATTAAACCACCGTTTAAGAAAAGGCTAAATAACCCAGTATGGCTGATTTCCATATGCTTGGCTGAGTGTACTGGCTCACCCATCTGTCACCATAAAAGGTTCAGCAGGAGAGTAGAGATGTCTGCTCTGTTAAGAGATCGCCCCTATCACAAAAGCCACCCTAATTTCCAATACATTGCACTCCTTTTGACCAGGGCCCATAGTAATAGTAGTGGTAGTAGTAGTCAAAAGTAGTGCACTACGTAGGGAATAGGTTGCCCTTTGGGACACCGCCATGATCTATAACTGCTCAGATACAATACAGGCTTGTATTGGGTCTGTAACAGAGGGTCCAGAGGAATCTAACAACTCAATTAGTGTCCTGGGATCCAACCCAAGGGAAGACAAGCTCTTTTGTTAACAATGACTTCTTCTTGCCTTCCGTGAGGGATGGCTATTGATGGAGCTCATTGGAGATGTCCCCAAGCGGTCAGATCTAGAGACAACATGATGGCTATTGATGGAGCTCATTGGAGATGTCCCCAAGCGGTCAGATCTAGAGACAACATGATGGCTATTGATGGAGCTCGTTGGAGATGTACCCAAGCGGTCAGATCTAGAGACAACATGATGGCTATTGAAGGAGCTTGTTGGAGATGTCCCCAAGCATTCAGATCCAGAGACAACATTATGGCTATTGAAGGAGCTCGTTGGAGATGTACCCAAGCGGTCAGATCTAGAGACAACATGATGGCTATTGAAGGAGCTTGTTGGAGATGTCCCCAAGCGGTCAGATCTAGAGACAACATGATGGCTATTGAAGGAGCTTGTTGGAGATGTCCCCAAGCGGTCAGATCTAGAGACAACATGATGGCTATTGATGGAGCTTGGATGTCCCCAAGCAATCAGATCCAGAGACAACATGATGGCTATTGATGGAGCTTGGATGTCCCCAAGCAATCAGATCCAGAGACAACATGATGGCTATTGATGGAGCTTGGATGTCCCCAAGCAATCAGATCCAGAGACAACATGATGGCTATTGATGGAGCTTGGATGTCCCCAAGCAATCAGATCCAGAGACAACATGATAGCTATTGAAGGAGCTCGTTGGAGATGTCCCCGAGCAATCAGATCCAGAGACAACATGATGCTATTGATGGAGCTCGTTGGAGATGTCCCCAGGTGGTCAGATCTGGAGACAACATGATGAGACTACAGAGACTAGCCCTCTCCTCTCTCCTTCTCTCCCTTCCTCTTCCCTCCTCTCTCCCTCCTTCCCCAACACACTCTCTCTCTCTTCCCCACTCTCCCCTCACCCTTACCTCCCCTTCTCTCCCTCTCCCCCTCTCTCTCTGCCCCCCTCTCTCTCTGTCCCCCTCTCTCTCTATCTCTCTCTCTCCCCCTCTCTCTCTCTCTCTCTCTCTCTCTCTCTCTCTCTCCCCCCCTCTCTCTCTCTCTCTGTCCCCCTCTCTTTCTCTCTCTCCCCTCACCCCCTCTCTCTCTCTCTCTCCCCCTCTCTCTCTCTCTCTCTGTCCCCCTCTCTTTCTCTCTCCCTCTCACCCCCTCTCTCTCTCTCTCTCCCCCCCTCTCTCTCTCTCTCTGTCCCCCTCTCTCTCTCTCTCTCTCTCTCTCTCCCTCTCCCCCTCTCTCTCTGTCCCCCTCTCTTTCTCTCTCCCTCTCACCCCCTCTCTCTCTCTCCCTCTCTCTCCCTCTCCCCCTTCCCCCTCTCTCTCTGTCCCCCTCTCTCTCTATCTCTCTCTCTCGCCCCCTCTCTCTCTCTCTCTCTCTCTCTCTCTCTCTCTCTCTCTCCCCCCTCTCTCTCTCTCTCTGTCCCCCTCTCTTTCTCTCTCCCTCTCACCCCCTCTCTCTCTCTCTCTCCCCCCTCTCTCTCTCTCTCTGTCCCCCTCTCTTTCTCTCTCCCTCTCACCCCCTCTCTCTCTCTCTCTCCCCCCCCCCTCTCTCTCTCTCTGTCCCCCTCTCTCTCTCTCTCTCTCTCTTTCTCCCTCTCCCCCTCTCTCTCTGTCCCCCTCTCTTTCTCTCTCCCTCTCACCCCCTCTCTCTCTCCCTCTCTCTCCCTCTCCCCCTTCCCCCCTCTCTCTCTGTCCCCCTCTCTCTCTCTCTCTCTCTCTCTCTCCCCCTCTCTCCCTTTCTCCCTTTCTCCCTCTCTCTCTCTCTCTCTCTCTCTCTCTCTCTCTCTCTCTCCCCCTCTCTCCCTTTCTCCCTTTCTCCCTCTCTCTCTCTCTCTCTCTCATTTATTTCCCAGGCAGATATATGGGTCACACCCCAAATGGCACCCAATTCCCTACATAGTGCACTACTTTTAACCAGAGCTCTACTGGTCCTGGTCAAATCTAGTGCACATTACAGGCTGCCAGTTGGAGGGGCACGAGGCCCACAGGCTGCTAGTTGGAGGGTCACACGGCCCACAGGCTGCTAGTTGGAGGGGCACACGGCCCACAGGCTGCTAGTTGGAGGGTCACGAGGCCCACAGGCTGCTAGTTGGAGGGGCACGAGGCCCACAGGCTGCTAGTTGGAGGGGCACGAGGACCACAGGCTGCCTGTTGGAGGGGCACGAGGCCCACAGGCTGCTAGTTGGAGGGGCACGAGGCCCACAGGCTGCTAGTTGGAGGGGCACGAGGCCCACAGGCTGCTAGTTGCAGGGGCACGAGGCCCACAGGCTGCTAGTTGGAGGGGCACACGGCCCACAGGCTGCTAGTTGGAGGGGCACGAGGCCCACAGGCTGCTAGTTGCAGGGGCACGAGGCCCACAGGCTGCTAGTTGGAGGGGCACGAGGACCACAGGCTGCTAGTTGGAGGGGCACACGGCCCACAGGCTGCTAGTTGGAGGGGCACGAGGCCCACAGGCTGCTAGTTGGAGGGGCACGAGGCCCACAGGCTGCTAGTTGGAGGGGCACGAGGCCCACAGGCTGCTAGTTGGAGGGGCACGAGGCCCACAGGCTGCTAGTTGGAGTTGTTGCCCATCTGTGGTCTTGAATGATCAACTCAACCCCCCCTTTCCCTGTCACTGGAAAATTCTACTTTGTAGTTGTTAGTCAGTCTATCTTTCTTGATGTTCTTTAAGTCGGTGAGTGAAAAACTTTTTTAGGGTGCTACAGAGAACCTAACGTGAGGTAAATATTGGACTTTATGATTACGTTTGCTAAACTAATGGAGCAAGAATATCTGCAACAGTGCAGTGGTAAATCTCCTGTTATTCAATTCAGCATCTTCAACATTGACACTTCTAGATAAATCAATTCATTCAAACTGAACTCTGTTGTATATATTTTTTGCCTTGTAAACACAGACGGGCAGAAGAGAAGGACAAACAATCCATGAAATGAAAATATTCATTTATGTAAGGTTTACTGTCTAATAGCCTGTGGCTGAGACTTCCTTTGACATGACTCAGTCTGGGTGAAATTGTCCTGGAAAAACCTTGTTTTTCTCAAAGTTAACTTCTCAGGAATAATAAAAAACAACAAAAACATTTGACCATTTACCTGTCCCAGATCTGACTACTGTACCATATAGATCAATAGATATTGTTGCTACTCCAGTCACCTGTCCCAGATCTGACTACTGTACCATATAGATCAATAGATATTCTTGCTACTCCAGTCACCTGTCCCAGATCTGACTACTGTACCATATAGATCAATAGATATTCTTGCTACTCCAGTCACCTGTCCCAGATCTGACTACTGTACCATATAGATCAATAGATATTGTTGCTACTCCAGACACCTGTCCCAGATCTGACTACTGTACCATATAGATCAATAGATATTCTTGCTACTCCAGTCACCTGTCCCAGATCTGACTACTGTACCATATAGATCAATAGATATTCTTGCTACTCCAGTCACCTGTCCCAGATCTGACTACTGTACCATATAGATCAATAGATATTGTTGCTACTCCAGTCACCTGTCCCAGATCTGACTACTGTACCATATAGATCAATAGATATTGTTGCTACTCCAGTCACCTGTCCCAGATCTGACTACTGTACCATATAGATCAATAGATATTGTTGCTACTCCAGTCACCTGTCCCAGATCTGACTACTGTACCATATAGATCAATAGATATTGTTGCTACTCCAGTCACCTGTCTCAGTACGTCTCTGATGACAGTAGGTAGATCACCTGTCCCAGTTTATCTCTGACTACAGTAGGTGAATGACCTGTCCCAGTTTATCGCTGACTACAGTAGGTGAATGACCTGTCCCAGTTTATTGCTGACTACAGTAGGTGAATGACCTGTCCCAGTTTATCGCTGACTACAGTAGGTGAATGACCTGTCCCAGTTTATTGCTGACTACAGTAGGTGAATGACCTGTCCCAGTTTATCGCTGACTACAGTAGGTAGACCACCTGTCTCAGTACGTCTCTGACGACAGTAGGAAGGCCACCTGTCCCAGTTCATATCTGACTACAGTAGGTGGAAACACCTGTCCCAGTTTATCTCTGACTACAGTAGGTGAATGACCTGTCCCAGTTTATCGCTGCCTACAGTAGGTACATCACCTGTCTCAGTATGTCTCTGACTACAGTAGGAAGACAACCTGTCCCAGTTCATCTCTGACTACAGTAGGTAGATCACCTGTCCCAGTTTATCTCTGACTACAGTAGGTGGGATCACCTGTCCCAGTTTATCTCTGACTACAGTAGGTAGATCACCTGTCCCAGTTTATCTCTGACTACAGTAGGTAGATCACCTGTCTCAGTATGTCTCTGACTACAGTAGGTAAAACACCTGTCTCAGTATGTCTCTGACTACAGTAGGTAAAACACCTGTCTCAGTATGTCTCTGACTACAGTAGGTAAAACACCTGTCTCAGTACGTCTCTGACTACAGTAGGTAAAACACCTGTCTCAGTATGTCTCTGAATACAGTAGGTAAAACACCTGTCTCAGTATGTCTCTGACTACAGTAGGTAAAACACCTGTGTCAGTACGTCTCTGACTACAGTAGGTCGATCACCTGTCTCAGTTTATCTCTGACTACAGTAGGTAGATCACCTGTCTCAGTATGTCTCTGACTACAGTAGGTAAAACACCTGTCTCAGTATGTCTCTGACTACAGTAGGTAAAACACCTGTCTCAGTATGTCTCTGACTACAGTAGGTAAAACACCTGTCTCAGTATGTCTCTGACTACAGTAGGTGGGATCACCTGTCCCAGTTTATCTCTGACTACAGTAGGTAGATCACCTGTCCCAGTTTGTCTCTGACTACAGTAGGTAAAACACCTGTCTCCGTATGTCTCTGACTACAGTAGGTAAAACACCTGTCTCAGTATGTCTCTGACTACAGTAGGTAAAACACCTGTCTCAGTATGTCTCTGACTACAGCAGGTAAAACACCTGTCCTTGCAATTCATTTTGTAACTTCAGACCATAAAATCTTAGAC
Organism: Oncorhynchus masou masou; assembly: GCF_036934945.1. Taxonomy (NCBI): domain Eukaryota; kingdom Metazoa; phylum Chordata; class Actinopteri; order Salmoniformes; family Salmonidae; genus Oncorhynchus; species Oncorhynchus masou. Next base: position 111,656 of record NW_027012811.1, read on the forward strand.
AACACATTCATATCAATCCCTGCATGCTCGTCTGAGCCATACTTCCGTTCCACGCAGAGAGAGAAAGAGAGAGAGCGCAACATGATCCTAATGCATCCAGTGGGCTCAGAACTGAGTGCCTTCGAACAACGCCACAGGGCTGGAGCCCATGGATATGGAGATAGTGACGGTCTGGACACATCATATAGAGCTCACAGCTGGAGCCTTCACAGCATGTGTCTTTACAGGAAATGTGTGGTGCATGCTGGGACGTTTGTTTGTGTTTGCTGCTTCTTTTTGAGAGAACCCAGGCTGTGTTCTCTACTACACAACAAACCAGGCTGTGTTCTCTACCCCACAACAACCCAGGCTGTGTTCTCTACTACACAACAACCCAGTGTGTGTTCTCTACCCCACAACAACCCAGGCAGTGTTCTCTACCCCACAACAACCCAGGCAGTGTTCTCTACTACACAACAACCCAGGCTGTGTTCTCTACCCCACAACAACCCAGGCAGTGTTCTCTACCCCACAACAACCCAGGCAGTGTTCTCTACCCCACAACAACCCAGGCAGTGTTCTCTACCCCACAACAACCCAGGCTGTGTTCTCTACTACACAACAACCCAGGCTGTGTTCTCTACCCCACAACAACCCAGGCTGTGTTCTCTACTACACAACAACCCAGGCTGTGTTCTCTACCCCAGAACAACCCAGGCTGTGTTCTCTACTACACAACGACCCAGGCTGTGTTCTCTACTACACAACAACCCAGGCTGTGTTCTCTACAACATAATTGAATGAATCCAAAAAATGCACCATAATTGAGTCTTTGTTGTCTGGTAGGACCAGATGGATTCTCTCTGGCATACCTCTCACACACTGAGTGATTGGCCTCATGCAGCTCTGACACACACACACACACACACACACACACACACACACACACACACACACACACACACACACACACACACACACACACACACACACACACACACACACACACACACACACACACACACACACACACACACAATCACCATGTCACTTACAGCTGACCTTACCATCACCAGGGCTCCTTGCCTCTAGTACTGTAAAGAAAACAAACACACACACACACACACACACACACACACACACACACACACACACACACACACACACACACACACACACACACACACACACACCATGTCACTTAGAGCTGTCATTGTGTCTTTGTTATTTAGACATAATGAGTTATGATATAATTTATGATACTAATGAGTTGTGATATTAATGAGTTATGATATAAGTTATTGGATATTTTATGATATTAATGAGTTATGATATTAATGAGTTATGATATTAACGAGTTATGGTATCAATGAGTTATGATATTAATGAGTTATGATATTAATGAGTTATGATATTAATGAGTTATGGCATCAATGAGTTATGATATTAATGAGTTATGATATTAATGAGTTATGGTATCAATGAGTTGTGATATTCATGGGTTATGATATTAATGAGTTATGGTATCAATGAGTTATGATACTAATAAGTTATGATATTAATGAGTTATGATATTAATGAGTTATGGTATCAATGAGTTATGATATTAATGAGTTATGATATTAATGAGTTATGATATTAATGAGTTATGATATTAATGAGTTATGGTATCAATGAGTTATGATATTAATGAGTTATGATATTAATGAGTTATGATATTAATGAGTTATGATATTAATGAGTATGATATATGATGATATAGATACCATATATCATAACTCATCTATAGAGTTATACATGAGTTATGGTATACGTTAAGATATTAATGAGTTATGGTATACGTTATGATATTAATGAGTTATGGTATACGTTATGATATTAATGAGTTATGGTATACGTTATTATATTAATGAGTTATGATATTAATGAGTTATGATATAAATGAGTTATGGTATCAATGAGTTATGATATTAATGAGTTATGATATTAATGAGTTATGATATTAATTAGTTATGGTATCAATGAGTTATGATATTAATGAGTTATGATATTAATGAGTTATGGTATCAATGAGTTGTGATATTCATGCGTTATGATATTAATGAGTTATGATATTAATGAGTTATGGTATCAATGAGTTATGATACTAATGAGTTATGATATTAATGAGTTATGATACTAATGAGTTATGGTATCAATGAGTTATGATATTAATGAGTTATGATATTAATGAGTTATGATATTAATGAGTTATGGTATATGATGATATAGATACCATATATCATAACTCATCTATAGAGTTATACATGAGTTATGGTATACGTTATGATATTAATGAGTTATGGTATACGTTATGATATTAATGAGTTATGGTATACGTTATGATATTAATGAGTTATGATATAAGTTATTATATTAATGAGTTATGATATGAGTAAATTATGATATTAATGAGTTATGCTATTAATGAGTTATGGTATACGTTATTATATTAATGAGTTATGATATTACTGAGTTATGGTATACGTTATTATATTAATGAGTTATGATATTAATGAGCTATGGTATACGTTATTATATTAATGAGTTATGATATGAGTTATGATATTCATGAGTTATGATATGAGTTATGATATGAATGAGATATGATATTAGCGAGTTATGATATAAGTTATTAGCTATTTTATGATATGAGTTATGATATTAATGAGTTATTATATTAATGAGGTATGATGTTAGCGAGTTATTATATAAGTTATTAGCTATTTTATGATATCAGTTATGATGTTAATGAGTTATGATGTTAATGAGCTGTCAGTCTACATGGAGCAGCCAGAGCCGCCAGTCAGCATGGAGCAGCCAGATCCGCCAGTCAGCCAGACTCTTCCAGCGAGTTATTATATAAGTTATTAGCTATTTTATGATATCAGTTATGATGTTAATGAGTTATGATGTTAATGAGTTATGATATTAATGAGCTGTCAGTCTACATGGAGCAGCCAGAGCCGCCAGTCAGCATGGAGCAGCCAGATCCGCCAGTCAGCCAGACTCTTCCAGCGAGTTATTATCTAAGTTATTAGCTATTTTATGATATCAGTTATGATGTTAATGAGTTATGATATTAATGAGCTGTCAGTCTACATGGAGCAGCCAGAGCCGCCAGTCAGCATGGAGCAGCCAGATCCGCCAGTCAGCCAGACTCTTCCAGATCCGCCAGTCAGCCAGGATCTGCCAGAACCGTCAACCAACCAGGATCTGCCAGATCCAACTACCTGGCTGAGCTTCCTCTCAGTGCTGGGCTTCCTCTCAGTGCTGGGCTTCCACTCAGTCCCGAGTTGCCCCTCTGTCCGGAGCTGACCCTCAGTCCAGTGGGGTTCTGGGTGAGGACTACTCGGCCATGGTCGGCGGCGAAGGTGGACTATCCTAGGACGCGAGGAGGGGGGACTAAGACATTTATAGAGTGGGTTCCACGTCCCGCGCCGGAACCATGGACAGACGCCCACCCGGACCCTCCCTATTGTTTTGATGTGCGTCTGGGAGTCCGCACCTTAGGGGGGGTTCTGTCACGCCCTGATCGAAATATATTATGTTTATTCTTCATTTATTCAGTCATGCCAGGGTGTGACATGGGTTATTGTGGTGTGTTTTTGTCTTGGGGTTTTGTGGGATGTCTAGCGTTAGTCTATGGCTGCCTGAGGCGGTTCTTAATCAGAGTCAGGTGATTATCGTTGTCTCTGATTGGGAACCATATTTAGGCAGCCATATTCTTTGTGTTTCGTGGGTGATTGTCCTTAGTGTCCTTGTTCCTGTCGCTGTGTTAGTTTTCACTAGTATAGGCTGTTTCGGTTTTCGTTACGTTCATTTACGTTCTTTGTTTTGCTTTGTGTTTACGTTTTTTCATTAAACATGGATCGCAATCTACACGCAGTATTTTGGTCCGACTCTCCTTCGCCTACAGAAAACCGTTACATATATATATATTTTTTTTTTTTTTACCTTTATTTAACCAGGCAAGTCAGTTAAGAACAGATTCTTATTTTCAATGACGGCCTAGGATCAGTGGGGTTAACTGCCTGTTCATGGGCAGAACGACAGATTTGTACCTTGTCAGCTCGGGGGTTTGAACTCGCAACCTTCCGCTTACTAGTCCAACACTCTAATCACTAGGCTACCCTGCCTATGATATGAGTTATAATATTAATTATGATATTAATGAGTTATGATGTTAATGAGTTATGATGTTAATGAGTTATGATATGAGTTATGATATGAGTTATGATATGAGGTATGATATTAATGAGTTATGATGTTAATGAGTTATGATATAAGTTATATTAATGAGTTATGATATTAATGAGTTATGGTATCAATGAGTTATGGTATCAATGAGTTATGGTATAAGTTATTGGATACTTTATGATATTAATATTAATTATGGGATATGTTATGAGTCATTCAGTGGTATAAGTTATGATATTAATATGCCTATTTTGCAGACACTATAATACGAAGCGACTTACCGTCATGCGTTCATAAATGTCAACTTATGGGTACCCCCAGCAGGAAACAAAGCCACAATCCTGGGTAGAGTAGTGCACTGTATTGTGATTGGGGTGTCATTTTGGGACGCACACAATATTTTAAAATTAAATTTAAAAATCCTACACACAATACCCTACACACAAGGTTTTTCGAAATTTGTTTTGATGGAGATGTTTGTACTATGTTACATAGATTGTGTTGCTAGTACCTGAACTCTACTGAACACCACAACTGCTGCTGGTCCCTGGAAATCTACTGAATAGCACAGCTGGCCTATAGCCTGTTTTGGAGAAATGCAATCATTGAATATTGTAAGAGCTTTCATCATCTTCTTATATGCCCCCTTTATTTATCCCACGGGTTTGACTTGGTGTACAGGGAGAATACTGTAAGAATGGCCCATGTTCTGAATTCTGTAGCAAAATATTTCAAATGTGCTGAACAAATAGTTATATTGACAACGTCCGTCCTAGCTCGCTCATTAATGTCTTAATGGAAGTGTGGATTGATTCCTATCCGCTCATCGTTCCCTTAAGCCATAGTTTGTACATCTCAAATGTCAGTAGAAACTGCATTTGTTTATACAAGTCAGCCATATCAGCTATGCTTTGTTTTTAAAGGCAGTAAATGAAGCTGAATTAACTATGTTTCTGCCAGACATGGCTTCAGGTGTAGCAGTGGTAAGGATTCACTCCATGGTGCTGAAAAGAAAGCTCTGTTGTTAGGACAGCTTTATGTAGGCCCTAACAGTTTGTGGCCACTGTTTGTCAATGTTATAGTGCAATTGATGTGTAGTTTAGTGTTGTGTTGTGTAGTGGCTTTGCTGATATGCATCTAAAAACATGTGGAGTTCGCCCCAACAAGATTGACACGCTACAATCCTCACTGTATAGAGCAGACCTAACCCACTCTGTTAAATGAGTCATAACAGGAGAATTGTACATCTGGCTAGAAATGAATAAGGAAATGATCTCAAAAGAGAAAAATGTCCTCATGTGTGCTACCTACAGTGGGGCAAAAAAAGTATTTAGTCAGCCACCAATTGTGCAAGTTCTCCCACTTAAAAAGATGAGAGAGGCCTGTAATTTTCATCATAGGTACACTTCAACTATGACAGACAAAATTAGAAGAAAGAAAATCCAGAAAATCACATTGTATGATTTTTAATGAATTTATTTGCAAATTATGGTGGAAAATAAGTATTTGGTCAATAACAAAAGTGTATCTCAACATATTTTTTATTTTACTAGGCAAGTCAGTTAAGAACAAATTCTTATTTTCAATGGCTGCCTAGTAACAGTGGGTTAACTGCCTGTTCAGGGGGGGCAGAATGACAGATTTGTACCTTGTCAGCTCGGGGATTTGAAATTGCAACCGTTTTGGTTACTAGTCCAACACTCTAACCACTAGGCTACCCTGCCGCCCCAATACTTTGTTATATACCCTTTGTTGGCAATGACAGAGGTCAAATGTTTTCTGTAAGTCTTCACAAGGTTTTCACACACACTTGCTGGTATTTTGGCCCATTCCTCCATGCAGATCTCCTCTAGATCTTTGGTGGCTGACTAAATACTTTTTTGCCCCACTGTATATCCCCCTATAGAATCCCCATACTTAAACGATGACATCTTCTCCATCCTAGACGGGGAGATCAACCAGTTACAGGCTCAGGGACATGTACTAGTCTGTGGCAACCTAAATGCCACAACTGAACAAGAAGCTGACACTCTTAGCACAAACACCTACCTGGAGGTGAGCCCTCCCCCTAGACACAACTATGACAAAACAACAAAACAAAATGGGTCACAACTCTTGCAGCTGCTGGGTCTGTACATAGTCAGTGGTAGGCTTCAGGAGACAGTGACAGTGCAGTAATATCTAACAAGTAATCTAACAATTCCACAACAACAACCTAATACACACAAATCTAAAGGGGTGAATGAGAATATGTACATGTAAGTATATGGATGAACGATGCCCGAGCGGCATAGGCAAGGTGCAATAGATGGATAAAATACAGTATATACATGTGATATGAGTAATGTAGGATATGTAAACATTTTTAAACTGGCATTATTGAAAGTGCCGTTGTTTAAAGTGACCAGTGAACCCAGGCTGTGTTCTCTACCCCACAACAACCCAGGCTGTGTTCTCTACTACACAACAACCCAGGCTGTGTTCTCTACCCCACAACAACCCAGGCTGTGTTCTCTACCCCACAACAACCCAGGCTGTGTTCTCTACTACACAACAACCCAGGCTGTGTTCTCTACCCCACAACAACCCAGGCTGTGTTCTCTACCCCACAACAACCCAGGCTGTGTTCTCTACCCCACAACAACCCAGGCTGTGTTCTCTACTACACAACAACCCAGGCTGTGTTCTCTACCCCACAACAACCCAGGCAGTGTTCTCTACCCCACAACAACCCAGGCAGTGTTCTCTACCCCACAACAACCCAGGCTGTGTTCTCTACTACACAACAACCCAGGCTGTGTTCTCTACTACACAACAACCCAGGCTGTGTTCTCTACTACACAACAACCCAGGCTGTGTTCTCTACCCCACAACAACCCAGGCTGTGTTCTCTACCCCACAACAACCCAGGCTGTGTTCTCTACTACACAACAACCCAGGCTGTGTTCTCTACCCCACAACAACCCAGGCTGTGTTCTCTACCCCACAACAACCCAGGCTGTGTTCTCTACTACACAACAACCCAGGCTGTGTTCTCTACCCCACAACAACCCAGGCAGTGTTCTCTACCCCACAACAACCCAGGCAGTGTTCTCTACCCCACAACAACCCAGGCTGTGTTCTCTACTACACAACAACCCAGGCTGTGTTCTCTACCCCACAACAACCCAGGCTGTGTTCTCTACCCCACAACAACCCAGGCTGTGTGCACTACTACACAACAACCCAGGCTGTGTTCTCTACCCCACAACAACCCAGGCAGTGTTCTCTACCCCACAACAACCCAGGCAGTGTTCTCTACCCCACAACAACCCAGGCTGTGTTCTCTACTACACAACAACCCAGGCAGTGTTCTCTACCCCACAACAAACCAGGCTGTGTTCTCTACCCCACAACAACCCAGGCTGTGTTCTCTACCCCACAACAACCCAGGCTGTGTTCTCTACCCCACAACAACCCAGGCAGTGTTCTCTACTACACAACAACCCAGGCTGTGTTCTCTACCCCACAACAACCCAGGCTGTGTTCTCTACCCCACAACAACCCAGGCTGTGTTCTCTACTACACAACAACCCAGGCTGTGTTCTCTACCCCACAACAACCCAGGCTGTGTTCTCTACTACACAACAACCCAGGCTGTGTTCTCTACCCCACAACAACCCAGGCTGTGTTCTCTACTACACAACAACCCAGGCAGTGTTCTCTACCCCACAACAACCCAGGCTGTGTTCTCTACTACACAACAACCCAGGCTGGTTCTCTACCCCACAACAACCCAGGCTGTGTTCTCTACCCCACAACAACCCAGGCTGTGTTCTCTACTACACAACAACCCAGGCTGTGTTCTCTACCCCACAACAACCCAGGCAGTGTTCTCTACCCCACAACAACCCAGGCTGTATTCTCTACTACACAACAACCCAGGCTGTGTTCTCTACTACACAACAACCCAGGCTGTGTTCTCTACCCCACAACAACCCAGGCTGTGTTCTCTACTACACAACAACCCAGGCTGTGTTCTCTACCCCACAACAACCCAGGCTGTGTTCTCTACTACACAACAACCCAGGCTGTGTTCTCTACCCCACAACAACCCAGGCTGTGTTCTCTACTACACAACAACCCAGGCAGTGTTCTCTACCCCACAACAACCCAGGCTGTGTTCTCTACTACACAACAACCCAGGCTGTGTTCTCTACCCCACAACAACCCAGGCTGTGTTCTCTACCCCACAACAACCCAGGCTGTGTTCTCTACCCCACAACAACCCAGGCAGTGTTCTCTACCCCACAACAACCCAGGCAGTGTTCTCTACCCCACAACAACCCAGGCTGTGTTCTCTACTACACAACAACCCAGGCTGTGTTCTCTACTACACAACAACCCAGGCTGTGTTCTCTACCCCAAAACAACCCAGGCTGTGTTCTCTACTACACAACTACCCAGGCTGTGTTCTCTACCCCACAACAACCCAGGCTGTGTTCTCTACTACACAACAACCCAGGCTGTGTTCTCTACCCCACAACAACGCAGTCTGTGTTCTCTACCCCACAACAACCCAGGCTGTGTTCTCTACTACACAACAACCCAGGCTGTGTTCTCTACCCCACAACAACCCAGTCTGTGTTCTCTACCCCACAACAACCCAGGCTGTGTTCTCTACTACACAACAACCCAGGCTGTGTTCTCTACTACACAGCAACCCAGGCTGTGTTCTCTACCCCACAACAACCCAGGCAGTGTTCTCTACTACACAACAACCCAGGCTGTGTTCTCTACCCCACAACATCCCAGGCTGTGTTCTCTACCCCACAACAACCCAGGCTGTGTTTTCTACTACACAACAACCCAGGCTGTGTTCTCTACCCCACAACAACCCAGGCTCTGTTCTCTACTACACAACAACCCAGGCTGTGTTCTCTACCCCACAACAACCCAGTCTGTGTTCTCTACCCCACAACAACCCAGGCTGTGTTCTCTACTACACAGCAACCCAGGCTGTGTTCTCTACCCCACAACAACCCAGGCAGTGTTCTCTACTACACAACAACCCAGGCTGTGTTCTCTACCCCACAACAACCCAGGCTGTGTTCTCTACCCCACAACAACCCAGGCTGTGTTCTCTACTACACAACAACCCAGGCTGTGTTCTCTACCCCACAACAACCCAGGCTGTGTTCTCTACCCCACAACAACCCAGGCTGTGTTCTCTACTCCACAACAACCCAGGCTGTGTTCTCTACTCCACAACAACCCAGGCTGTGTTCTCTACCCCACAACAACCCAGGCTGTGTTCTCTACTCCACAACAACCCAGGCTGTGTTCTCTACTACACAACAACCCAGGCTGTGTTCTCTACAACATAATTGAATGAATCCAAGAAATGCACCATAATTGAGTCTTTGTTGTCTGGTAGGACCAGATGGATTCTCTCTGGCATACCTCTCACACACTGAGTGATTGGTCTCATGCAGCTCTGATGCCTGGCGCGCACACACAAACACACACACACACACACACACACGCACACACACACACACACACACACACACACACACACACACACACACACACACACACACACACACACACACCATGTCACTTACAGCTGACCTTACCATCACCAGGGCTCCTTGCCTCTGGGTACTGTAAAGAAAACAAACACACACACACACACACACACAAACACGCACACACGCACGCACGCACGCACACACACACACACACACACACACACACACACACACACACACACACACACACACCATGTCACTTAGAGCTGACTTTACCATCACCAGGGCTCATTGCCAGTTATGGTATCAATGAGTTATGGTATAAGTTATTGGATACGTTATTATATTAATGAGTTATGATATTAATGAGTTATGGTATCAATGAGTTATGATATTAATGAGTTATGATATTAATGAGTTATGATATTAATGAGTTATGGTATCAATGAGTTATGATATTAATGAGTTATGATATTAATGAGTTATGGTATCAATGAGTTGTGATATTCATGAGTTATGATATTAATGAGTTATGATATTAATGAGTTATGGTATCAATGAGTTATGATACTAATAAGTAATGATATTAATGAGTTATGATATTAATGAGTTATGGTATCAATGAGTTATGATATTAATGAGTTATGATATTAATGAGTTATGATATTAATGAGTTATGATATTAATGAGTTATGGTATCAATGAGTTATGATATTCATGAGTTATGATATTAATGAGTTATGATATTAATGAGTTATGATATTAATGAGTATGATATATGATGATATAGATACCATATATCATAACTCATCTATAGAGTTATACATGAGTTATGGTATACGTTATGATATTAATGAGTTATGGTATACGTTATGATATTAATGAGTTATGGTTTACGTTATGATATTAATGAGTTATGGTATACGTTATTATATTAATGAGTTATGATATGAGTTAATTATGCTATTAATGAGTTATGCTATTAATGAGTTATGGTATACGTTATTATATTAATGAGTTATGGTATACGTTATTATACTAATGAGTTATGATATATACTAATGAGTTATGATATGAGTTATGATATTATTATGATATGAGTTATGATATGAATGAGATATGATATTAGCGAGTTATGATATAAGTTATTAGCTATTTTATGATATGAGTTATGATATTAATGAGTTATGATATTAATGAGGTATGATATTAGCGAGTTATTATATAAGTTATCAGCTATTTTATGATATCAGTTATGATGTTAATGAGTTATGATGTTAATGAGTTATGATATTAATGAGCTGTCAGTCTACATGGAGCAGCCAGAGCCGCCAGTCAGCATGGAGCAGCCAGATCTGCCAGTCAGCCAGACTCTTCCAGATCCGCCAGTCAGCCAGACTCTTCCAGATCCGCCAGTCAGCCAGACTCTTCCAGATCCGCCAGTCAGCCAGATTCTTCCAGATCTGCCAGTCAACCAGATTCTTCCAGATCTGCCAGTCAGCCAGGATCTGCCAGAACCGTCAACCAACCAGGATCTGCCAGATCCAACTACCTGGCTGAGCTTCCTCTCAGTGCTGGGCTTCCTCTCAGTGCTGGGCTTCCACTCAGTCCCGAGCTGCCCCTCTGTCCGGAGCTGACCCTCAGTCCAGTGGGGTTCTGGGTGAGGACTACTCGGCCATAGTCGGCGGCGAAGGTGGACTATCCTAGGACGCGAGGAGGGGGGACTAAGACATTTATAGAGTGGGTTCCACGTCCCGCGCCGGAGCCGCCACCATGGACAGACGCCCACCCGGACCCCCCCTATTGTTTTGATGTGCGTCTGGGAGTCCGCACCTTAGGGGGGGGGGGGGTTCTGTTACGCCCTGATCGAAATATATTATGTTTATTCTTCATTTATTCGGTCAGGCCAGGGTGTGACATGGGTTATTGTGGTGTGTTTTTGTCTTGGGGTTTTGTGGGATGTCTAGCGTTAGTCTATGGCTGCCTGAGGCGGTTCTTAATCAGAGTCAGGTGATTATCGTTGTCTCTGATTGGGAACCATATTTAGGCAGCCATATTCTTTGTGTTTCGTGGGTGATTGTCCTGAGTGTCCTTGTTCCTGTCGCTGTGTTAGTTTTCACTAGTATAGGCTGATTCGGTTTTCGTTACGTTCATTTACGTTCTTTGTTTTTGTATTGATTTGTGTTTACGTTTTTTCATTAAACATGGATCGCAATCTACACGCTGCATTTTGGTCCGACTCTCCTTCGCCTACAGAAAACCGTTACATATATATATATATTTTTTTTACCTTTATTTAACCAGGCAAGTCAGTTAAGAACAGATTCTTATTTTCAATGACGGCCTAGGATCAGTGGGGTTAACTGCCTGTTCAGGGGCAGAACGACAGATTTGTACCTTGTCAGCTCGGGGGTTTGAACTCGCAACCTTCCGCTTACTAGTCCAACTAGGCTACCCTGCCTATGATATGAGTTATAATATTAATTATGATATTAATGAGTTATGATATGAGTTATGATGTTAATGAGTTATGATGTTAATGAGTTATGATATGAGTTCTGATATGAGTTATGATATGAGTTATTACATTAATGAGTTATGATGTTAATGAGTTATGATATAAGTTATGATGTTAATGAGTTATGATATTAATGAGTTATGGTATCAATGAGTTATGGTATTAATGAGTTATGATGTTATTGAGTTATGATATAAGTTATGATATTAATGAGTTATGGTATCAATGAGTTATGGTATCAATGAGTTATGGTATTAATGAGTTATGATGTTATTGAGTTATGATATAAGTTATGATATTAATGAGTTATGGTATCAATGAGTTATGGTATCAATAAGTTATGGTATAAGTTATTGGACACTTTATGATATTAATATTAATTATGGGATATGTTATGAGTCATTCAGTGGTATAAGTTATGATATTAATATGCCTATTTTGCAGACACTATAATACGAAGCGACTTACTGTCATGCGTTCATAAATGTCAACTTATGGGTAACCCCAGCAGGAAACAAAGCCGCAATCCTGGGTAGAGTAGTGCACTGTATTGTGATTGGGGTGTCATTTTGGGACGCACACAAGATTTTTAAATTAAATTTAAAAAATCCTATTCACAAAACCCTACACACAAGGTTTTTCAAAATTTGTTTTGATAGAGATGTTTGTACTTCGTTACATAGATTGTGTTGCTAGTACCTGAACTCTACTGAACACCTCAACTGCTGCTGGTCCCTGGAAATCTACTGAATAGCACAGCTGGCCTATAGCCTGTTTTGTAGAAATGCAATCATTGAATATTGTAAGAGCTTTCATCATCTTCTTATATGCCCCCTTTATTTATCCCACGGTTTTGACTTGGTGTACAGGGAGAATACTGTAAGAACGGCCCATGTTCTGAATTATGTAGCAAAATATTTCAAAAGTGCTGAACAAATAGTTATATTGACAACGTCCGTCCTAGCTCGCTCATTAATGTCTTAATGGAAGTGTGGATTGCCTCCTATCCGCTCGCCGTTCCCTTAAGCCATAGTTTGTACATCTCAAGTGTCAGTAGAAACCGCATTTGTTTATACAAGTCAGCCATATCAGCTATGCTTTGTTTTTAAAGGCAGTAAATGAGGCTGAATTAACTATGTTTCTGCCAGACATGGCTTCAGGTGTAGCAGTGGTAAGGATTCACTCCATGGTGCTGAAAAGAAAGCTCTGTTGTTAGGACAGCTTTATGTAGGCCCTAACAGTTTGTGGGCACTGTTTGTCAATGTTATAGTGCAATTGATGTGTAGTTTAGTGTTGTGTTGTGTAGTGGCTTTGCCGATATGCATCTAAAAACATGTGGAGTTCGCCCCAACAAGATTGACACGCTACAATCCTCACTGTATAGAGCAGACCTAACCCACTCTGTTAAATGAGTCTTAACAGGAGAATTTTACATCTGGCTAGAAATGAATAAGGAAATGATCTCAAAAGAGAAAAATGTCCTCATGTGTGCTACCTACAGTGGGGCAAAAAAAGTATTTAGTCAGCCACCAATTGTGCAAGTTCTCCCACTTAAAAAGATGAGAGAGGCCTGTAATTTTCATCATAGGTACACTTCAACTATGACAGACAAAATTAGAAGAAAGAAAATCCAGAAAATCACATTGTATGATTTTTAATGAATTTATTTGCAAATTATGGTGGAAAATAAGTATTTGGTCAATAACAAAAGTTTATCTCAATATTTTTTTTATTTTACTAGGCAAGTCAGTTAAGAACAAATTCTTATTTTCAATGGCTGCCTAGTAACAGTGGGTTAACTGCCTGTTCAGGGGGGGCAGAATGACAGATTTGTACCTTGTCAGCTCGGGGATTTGAAATTGCAACCGTTTTGGTTACTAGTCCAACACTCTAACCACTAGGCTACCCTGCCGCCCCAATACTTTGTTATATACCCTTTGTTGGCAATGACAGAGGTCAAATGTTTTCTGTAAGTATTCACAAGGTTTTCACACACACTTGCTGGTATTTTGGCCCATTCCTCCATGCAGATCTCCTCTAGATCTTTGGTGGCTGACTAAATACTTTTTGCCCCACTGTATATCCCCCTATAGAATCCCCATACTTAAACGATGACATCTTCTCCATCCTAGACGGGGAGATCAACCAGTTACAGGCTCAGGGACATGTACTAGTCTGTGGCAACCTAAATGCCACAACTGAACAAGAAGCTGACACTCTTAGCACAAACACCTACCTGGAGGTGACACTCCCCCCCCCCTAGACACAACTATGACAAAACAACAAAACAAAATGGGTCACAACTCTTGCAGCTGCTGGGTCTGTACATAGTCAGTGGTAGGCTTCAGGAGACAGTGACAGTGCAGTAATATCTAACAAGTAATCTAACAATTCCACAACAACAACCTAATACACACAAATCTAAAGGGGTGAATGAGAATATGTAAATGTAAGTATATGGATGAACGATGCCCGAGCGGCATAGGCAAGGTGCAATAGATGGATAAAATACAGTATATACATGTGATATGAGTAATGTAGGACATGTAAACATTTTTAAAGTGGCATTATTGAAAGTGCCGTTGTTTAAAGTGACCAGTGATTGGGTCTCAAAGTAGGCAGCAGCCTCTCTGAGTTTGTGATTGCTGTTTAGCAATCTTATGGTCTTGAGACAGAAGCTCTCTCCTTCCCAGCTTTGATGCACCTGTTTTGACATCGCCTTCTGGATGGTAGCGGTGTGAACAGGCAGTGGCTTGGGTGGTTATTGTCTTTGATCATATTTTTGGCCTTCCTGTGACATTGGGTGCTGTAGGCATCATGGAGGGCAGGTAGTTTGCCCCCGGTGATGTGCAGCCCGCACCACACTCTGGAGAGCCTTGCGGTTGAGGACATTGCAGTTGCCGTACCAGGCTGTGATAGGCTGAAGAAATGTGGCTCGACAGGATGCTCTCGGTTGTACATCTGTACAAGTGTGTCAGTGTTTCGGTTGACGAGCCACATTTCTTCAGCCTCCTGTGGTTGAAGAGGCGCTGTGGTTGAAGAGTGTGCAGTGTGATGGTGATTGCACCGTCTGTGGACCTGTTGGGGCGGTATGCAAACTGAAGTGATTGCACCGTCTGTGGACCTGTTGGGGCAGTATGCAAACTGAAGTGATTGCACCGTCTGTGGACCTGTTGGGGCGGTATGCAAACTGAAGTGATTGCACCGTCTGTGGACCTGTTGGGGCGGTATGCAAACTGAAGTGATTGCACCGTCTGTGGACCTGTTGGGGCGGTATGCAAACTGAACTGATTGCACCGTCTGTGGACCTGTTGGGGCGGTATGCAAACTGAAGTGATTTCACCGTCTGTGGACCTGTTGGGGCGGTATGCAAACTGAAGTGATTTCACCGTCTGTGGACCTGTTGGGGCGGTATGCAAACTGAAGTGATTGCACCGTCTGTGGACCTGTTGGGGCGGTATGCAAACTGAAGAGATTGCACCGTCTGTGGACCTGTTGGGGCGGTATGCAAACTGAAGTGGTGGGTGGCTGGTGAGATGGAGGTGATCCATGACTCTCAAAGCACTTCAGGGTGACAGAAGTGAGTGCAACGGTGCAGTAGTCATTCAGTTCAGTTATCTTTGCCTTCTTGGGTACATTAACAATGGTAGCCATCTTGATGCATGTGGGGACAACAGACTGGGATAGCGAGCGATTGAATATGTCCGTAAACACCCCAGCCAGCTGGCCTGCGTATGCTTTGAGGATGCGGCTAGGGATGCCATTCTGGCCAGCAGCCTAGCGAGGGTTAACACGTTTAAATGTTTTACTCACGTCAGTCACAGAGAAGGAGTCCTTGATAGCGGGCCGCGACGGTGGCACTGTATTATCCTCAAAGTGGGTAAAGAAGGTTTTTAGTTTGTCTGGAAGTGTGACGCCGGTGTCCGTGATGTGGATTTCTTTTTGTAGTCCGTGATTTCCTGTAGACAATCAAATCAAATCTTATTTGTCACATACACATGGTTAGCAGATGATAATGCAAGTGTAGAGAAATGCTTGTGCTTCTAGTTCCGACAATGCAGTAATAACCAACAAGTAATCTAACTAACAATTCCAAAACTACTGTCTTATACACACAAGTGTAAGGGGATAAAGAATATGTACATAAAGATATATGAATGAGTGATGGTGCAGAGCGGCATAGGCAAGATACAGTAGATGGTCTCGAGTACAGTATATACATAGTTAAAGTGGCTAGTGATACATGTATTACATAAAGATGCAGTAGATGATATAGAGTACAGTATATACGTATACATATGAGATGAATAATGTAGGGTATGTAAACATTATATTAGGTAGCATTGTTTAAAGTGGCTAGTGATATATTTTACATAAATTCCCATCAATTCCTATTATTAAAGTGGCTGGAGTTGAGTCAGTGTGTTGGCAGCAGCCACTCAATGTTAGTGGTGGCTTTATCAGTCTGATGACCTTGAGATAGAAGCTGTTTTTCAGTCTCTCGGTCCCAGCTTTGATGCACCTGTACTGACCTCGCCTTCTGCATGATAGCGGGGTGAACAGGCAGTGGCTCGGGTGGTTGTTGTCCTTGATGATCTTTATGGCCTTCCTGTGACATCGGGTGGTGTAGGTGTCCTGGAGGGCAGGTAGTTTGCCCCCGGTGAAGCGTTGTGCAGACCTCACTACCCTCTGGAGAGCCTTACGGTTGTGGGCGAAACAGTTGCCGTACTAGGCGGTGATACAGCCCGACAGGATGCTCTCGATTGTGCATCTGTAGAAGTTTGTGAGTGCTTTTGGTGACAAGCCGAATTTCTTCAGCCTCCTGAGGTTGAAGAGGCGCTGCTAGGCCTTCTTCACGATGCAGTCTGTGTGGGTGGACCAATTCAGTTTGTCTGTGATGTGTACACCGAGGTACTTAAAACTTACTACCCTCTCCACTACTGTCCCATCGATGTGGATAGGGGGGTGTTCCCTCTGCTGTTTCCTGAAGTCCACAATCATCTCCTTAGTTTTGTTGACATTGAGTGTGAGGTTATTGTCCTGACACCACACTCCGAGGGCCCTCACCTCCTCCCTGTAGGCCGTCTCATCGTTGTTGGTAATCAAGCCTATCACTGTTGTGTCGTCCGCAAACTTGATGATTGAGTTGGAGGCGTGCGTGGCCACGCAGTCGTGGGTGAACAGGGAGTACAGGAGAGGGCTCAGAACACACCCTTGTGGGGCCTCATTGTTGAGG
Source organism: Oncorhynchus masou masou (assembly GCF_036934945.1). NCBI lineage: Eukaryota > Metazoa > Chordata > Actinopteri > Salmoniformes > Salmonidae > Oncorhynchus > Oncorhynchus masou. The sequence goes on from NW_027012811.1 coordinate 129,141, forward strand.
ATCAGTGGGGTGGAGATGTTGTTACCTACACTCACCACCTGTGGGCGGCCCGTCAGGAAGTCCAGTACCCAGTTGCAGAGGGCGGGGTCGAGACCCAGGGTCTCGAGCTTGATGACGAGTTTGGAGGGTACTATGGTGTTAAATGCTGAGCTGTAGTCGATGAACAGCATTCTCACATATGTATTCCTCTTGTCCAGATGGGTTAGGGCAGTGTGCAGTGTGGTTGAGATTGCATCGTCTGTGGACCTATATGGGCGGTAAGCAATTTGGAGTGGATCTAGGGAGTCAGGTAGGGTGGAGTTAATATGGTCCTTGACTAGTCTCTCAAAGCACTTCATGATGACGGAAGTGAGTGCTACGGGGCGGTAGTCATTTAGCTGAGTTACCTTAGATTTCTTGGGAACAGGAACAATTGTGGCCATCTTGAAGCATGTGGGAACAGCAGACTGTGATAAGGATTGATTGAATATGTCTGTAAACACACCAGCCAGCTGGTCTGCGCATGCTCTGAGGGCGCGGCTGGGGATGCCGTCTGTGCCTGCAGCCTTGCGAGGGTTAACACGTTTAAATGTTTTACTCACCTCGGCTGCAGTGAAGGAGAGTCCGCATATTTTCGTTGCAGGCCGTGTCAGTGGCACTGTATTGTCCTCAAAGTGGGCAAAAATGTTATTTAGTCTGCCTGGGAGCAAGACATCCTGGTCCGTGACGGGGCTGGTTTTCTTTTTGTAATCCATGATTGAATACATGCTACAGATGTATTTACTTTTATGTATTAGAAATGTATTTAACTAGGCAAGTCAGTTAAGAACAAATTCTTATGTACAATGACGGCCTAGACCGGCCAAACCTGGACGACACTGGGCCAATTGTACGCCACCCAAACATTTTGAAATCAAACCCAATTTTGATCAACTCAATTTGGGTGAAATACCACAGTGTGCCATCACAGCACCAAGATTTGTGACCTTTTGTCGCAAGAAAAAGGCAACGAGTGAAGAACAAACACCATTGTAAATACAACCCATATTTATGTTTACTGATTTTCCCTTTTGTACTATTTTCACATATGACATTTGTAATGTTTTTATTCTTTGAAACTTTTTTTGAGTGTGATGTTTACTGTTCATTTTTATTGTTAATTTAACTTTTGTTTATTTTATAATTCACTTGCTTTGGCAATGATAACATATGTTTCCCATAGCAATAAATCATTGGAGAGAGAGCAATGTACTGTGGAACATAATGGACTTCACTAAGCCTCCTTCAGAAAGACAACCAGCTGTGGTTATTAACAGAGTGGACTGGACCTCCTTCAGAAAGACAACCAGCTGTGGTTAGTAACAGAGTGGGTTGAACCTTCAGAAAGACAACCAGCTGTGGTTAGTAACAGAGTGGACTGGACCTTAAGAAAGACAACCAGCTGTGGTTAGTAACAGAGTGGACTGGACCTTCAGAAAGACAACCAGCTGTGGTTAGTAACAGAGTGGGCTGAACCTTCAGAAAGACAACTTGCTGTGGTTTGTAACAGAGTGGACTGAACCTCCTTCAGAAAGACAACCTGCTGTGGTTAGTAACAGAGTGGACTGGACCTCCTTCAGAAAGACAACCAGCTGTGGTTAGTAACAGAGTGGGCTGAACCTTCAGAAAGACAACCAGCTGTGGTTAGTAACAGAGTGGACTGGACCTTCAGAAAGACAACCAGCTGTGGTTAGTAACAGAGTGGACTGGACCTTCAGAAAGACAACCAGCTGTGGTTAGTAACAGAGTGGGCTGAACCTTCAGAAAGACAACTTGCTGTGGTTTGTAACAGAGTGGACTGAACCTCCTTCAGAAAGACAACCTGCTGTGGTTAGTAACAGAGTGGACTGGACCTCCTTCAGAAAGACAACCTGCTGTGGTCATTAACAGAGTGGGCTGAACCTCCTTCAGAAAGACAACCAGCTGTGGTTAGTAACAGAGTGGACTGGACCTCCTTCAGAAAGACAACCAGCTGTGGTTTGTAACAGAGTGGGCTGGACCTCCTTCAGAAAGACAACCAGCTGTGGTTAGTAACAGAGTGGACTGGACCTCCTTCAGAAAGACAACCAGCTGTGGTTTGTAACAGAGTGGGCTGGAACTCCTTCAGAAAGACAACCAGCTGTGGTTATTAAGAGAGTGGGCTGAACCTCCTTCAGAAAGACAACCTGCTGTGGTCATTAACAGAGTGGACTGGACCTCCTTCAGAAAGACAACCAGGTGTGGTTTGTAACAGAGTGGACTGGACCTTCAGAAAGACAACCAGCTGTGGTTATTAACAGTGTTGACTGGACCTCCTTCAGAAAGACAACCTACTGTGGTTTGTAACAGAGTGGACTGAACCTTCAGAAAGACAACCAGCTGTGGTTAGTAACAGAGTGGACTGGACCTCCTTCAGAAAGACAACCAGCTGTGGTTAGTAACAGAGTGGACTGAACCTCCTTCAGGAAGACAACCAGCTGTGGTTAGTAACAGAGTGGACTGGACCTCCTTCAGAAAGACAACCAGCTGTGGTTAGTAACAGAGTGGGCTGAACCTTCAGAAAGACAACCAGCTGTGGTTATTAACAGAGTGGACTGAACCTCCTTCAGAAAGACAACCAGCTGTGGTTAGTAACAGAGTGGACTGGACCTCCTTCAGAAAGACAACCAGCTGTGGTTAGTAACAGAGTGGACCGAACCTCCTCCAGAAAGACAACCAGCTGTGGTTTGTAACAGAGTGGGCTGGACCTCCTTCAGAAAGACAACCAGCTGTGGTCATTAACAGAGTGGACTGTACCTCCTTCAGAAATACAACTTGCTGTGGTTAGTAACATAGTGGACTGGACCTCCTTCAGAAAGACAACCAGCTGTGGTTAGTAACAGAGTGGACTGGACCTCCTTCAGAAAGACAACCAGCTGTGGTTAGTAACAGAGTGGACTGAACCTCCTCCAGAAAGACAACCAGCTGTGGTTTGTAACAGAGTGGGCTGGACCTCCTTCAGAAAGACAACCAGCTGTGGTCATTAACAGAGTGGACTGGACCTCCTTCAGAAAGACAACTTGCTGTGGTTAGTAACAGAGTGGACTGAACCTCCTTCAGAAAGACAACCAGCTGTGGTTAGTAACAGAGTGGACTGAACCTCCTTCAGAAAGACAACCTGCTGTGGTTATTAACATAGTGGACTGGACCTCCTTCAGAAAGACAGCCAGATGTGTTTAGTAACAGAGTGGACTGAACCTCCTTCAGAAAGACAACCAGCTGTGTTCATTAACAGAGTGGACTGGACCTCCTTCAGAAAGACAACCAGCTGTGGTCATTAACAGAGTGGACTGGACCTCCTTCAGAAAGACAACCAGCTGTGGTTAGTAACAGAGTGGACTGGACCTTCAGAAAGACAACCAGCTGTGGTTTGTAACAGAGTGGACAGGACCTCCTTCAGAAAGACAACCAGCTGTGGTTTGTAACAGAGTGGACTGGACCTTCAGAAAGACAACCAGCTGTGGTTTGTAACAGAGTGGACTGGACCTTCAGAAAGACAACCAGCTGTGGTTTGTAACAGAGTGGACTGGACCTCCTTCAGAAAGACAACCAGCTGTGGTCATTAACAGAGTGGGCTGAACCTCTTTCAGAAAGACAACCAGCTGTGGTTAGTAACAGAGTGGACTGGACATCCTTCAGAAAGACAACCAGCTGTGGTTTGTAACAGAGTGGACTGGACCTCCTTCAGAAAGACAACCTGCTGTGGTTTGTAACAGAGTGGACTGGACCTTCAGAAAGACAACCAGCTGTGGTTTGTAACAGAGTGGACTGGACCTTCAGAAAGACAACCAGCTGTGGTTAGTAACAGAGTGGACTGGACCTTCAGAAAGACAACCAGCTGTGGTTAGTAACATAGTGGACTGAACCTCCTTCACAAAGACAACCAGCTGTGGTCATTAACAGAGTGGACTGGACCTCCTTCAGAAAGACAACCAGCTGTGGTCAATAACAGAGTGGGCTGAACCTCCTTCAGAAAGACAACCAGCTGTGGTCATTAACAGAGTGGACTGGACCTCCTTCAGAAAGACAACCAGCTGTGGTTAGTAACAGAGTGGACTGAACCTCCTTCAGAAAGACAACCAGCTGTGGTTAGTAACAGAGTGGACTGGACCTTCAGAAAGACAACCAGCTGTGGTTAGTAACAGAGTGGACTGGACTTTCAGAAAGACAACCAGCTGTGGTTATTAACAGAGTGGACTGGACCTCCTTCAGAAAGACAACCAGCTGTGGTCATTAACATAGTGGACAGGACCTCCTTCAGAAAGACAACCAGCTGTGGTTTGTAACAGAGTGGACTGGACCTCCTTCAGAAAGACAACCTGCTGTGGTTTGTAACAGAGTGGGCTGGACCTTCAGAAAGACAACCAGCTGTGGTTTGTAACAGAGTGGACTGGACCTTCAGAAAGACAACCAGCTGTGGTTAGTAACAGAGTGGACTGGACCTTCAGAAAGACAACCAGCTGTGGTTAGTAACATAGTGGACTGAACCTCCTTCACAAAGACAACCAGCTGTGGTTTGTAACAGAGTGGACTGGACCTCCTTCAGAAAGACAACCAGCTGTGGTCATTAACATAGTGGACAGGACCTCCTTCAGAAAGACAACCAGCTGTGGTTTGTAACAGAGTGGACTGGACCTCCTTCAGAAAGACAACCTGCTGTGGTTTGTAACAGAGTGGGCTGGACCTTCAGAAAGACAACCAGCTGTGGTTTGTAACAGAGTGGACTGGACCTTCAGAAAGACAACCAGCTGTGGTTAGTAACAGAGTGTACTGGACCTTCAGAAAGACAACCAGCTGTGGTTAGTAACATAGTGGACTGAACCTCCTTCACAAAGACAACCAGCTGTGGTCATTAACAGAGTGGACTGGACCTCCTTCAGAAAGACAACCAGCTGTGGTCATTAACAGAGTGGGCTGAACCTCCTTCAGAAAGACAACCAGCTGTGGTCATTAACAGAGTGGACTGGACCTCCTTCAGAAAGACAACCAGCTGTGGTTAGTAACAGAGTGGACTGAACCTCCTTCAGAAAGACAACCAGCTGTGGTTTGTAACAGAGTGGACTGGACCTTCAGAAAGACAACCAGCTGTGGTTAGTAACATAGTGGACTGGACTTTCAGAAAGACAACCAGCTGTGGTTAGTAACAGAGTGGCCTGGACCTTCAGAAAGACAACCAGCTGTGGTCATTAACAGAGTGGACTGAACCTCCTTCAGAAAGACAACCAGCTGTGGTTAGTAACAGAGTGGACTGGACCTTCAGAAAGACAACCAGCTGTGGTCATTAACAGAGTGGACTGGACCTCCTTCAGAAAGACAACCAGCTGTGGTTAGTAACAGAGTGGACTGAACCTCCTGCGACTGGAACGAGCTGCAAATAACACTCAAACTGGACAGTTTTATCTCTTCATTCAAGACTCAATCATGGACACTCTTACTGGACAGTTGTAGCTGCTTCACGTGATGTATTGTTGTCTCGACCTTCTTGCCCTTTGTGCTGTTGTCTTTGCCCAAATAGTGTTTGTACCATGTTTTGTGCAGCTACCATGTTGTGCTGCTAACATGTTGCGTTGCTACCATGCTGTGTTGTTGTCATGTGTCACTACCATGCTGTGTTGTCATGTGTTGCTGCCTTGCTATGTTGCTGTCTTAGGTCTCTCTTTATGTAGTGTTGTCTCTCTTGTCGTGATGTGTGTTTTGTTCTATATAGATGTTTTAATCGCAGCCCCCGTCCCCAAAGGAGGCCTTTTGCCTTTTGGTAGGCCGTCGGTGTAAATAAGAATTTGTTCTTAACTGACTTGCCTCGTTAAATAGAGGAACAAATCAAATAAATGAATGAAGTAAGTAAAAAAGTAAAGGGTTCGTAGACACTGAGTGTCACAAAACTGTCGATGTGCCCTTGAGCAAGGCACTTAACCCGAATGGCTGCTGTCAGTCGCTATGGATCAGAGCTTCTGCTAAAATTACAAAAATGTTAAATTGATTTGCACCACCTTTATGCCCTCAGAACAGCCTCAATACGTTGGAGCATGGACTCTACAAGGTGTCGGAAGCGTTCCACAGGCATGCTGGCTAGGAAAAACTCCTTAAATAGGCCAAAACCTAGGAAGAAACCGAGAGAGGAACCAGGCTCTGAGGGGTGGCCAGTTCCTTTCTGAGTTCAATGCGTCACATATTTGCGTCAAGTTGGCTGGATATCCTTTTGGAGGTGGACCTTGATCTTGATCCTCACAGGAAACTGTTGAGTGTGAAAAACTCAGCAGTTTTGCAGTTCTTGACACACTCAAGCCGGTGCACCTGGCACCTACTACCATCCCCTGTTCAAAGGTACTTAAATAGGTAGTTTTGCACATTCACCCTCTGAATGGCACACATACACAATCAGTGTCTCAATTGTCTCCAGGCTTAATCATCCTTCTTTAACCTGTTTCCTCCCCTTCATCTACACTGATTGAAGTGGATTTAACAAGTGACATCAATAAGGGATCATAGCTTCACTTGGATTTACCTGGTCAGTCTATGTCATCGAAAGAGCAGGTGTTCCTAAAATGTTGTACACTCAGTGTGTGTGTGTGTGTGTGTGTGTGTGTGTGTGTGTGTGTGTGTGTGTGTGTGTGTGTGTGTGTGTGTGTAATGGGGAGTGCTATTACCAACAAGCAGGCTTGTGGACGGGGATGCCGGATGGGTGTAAGCCAAGAGCTCTGGCTCAGAGGGTCCCGTGTGCAATCCCAGTGCTAAGCACTTTCATTTAATTTAGGGATTTTAACCCTATCCCAAACCTTAACCCTTTACTTAACCATTCAGAGTGAATGCCTAAACGTAACCTTTACTTAACCATTCAGAGTGAATGCCTAAACCTAACCTTTACTTAACCATTCAGAATGAATGCCTGAACTTAACCTATACTGAACCATTCATAATGAATGCCTGAACTTAACCTTTACTTAACCATTCAGAATGAATGCCTGAACTTAACCTTTACTTAACCATTCAGAATGAATGCCTGAACTTAACCTATACTGAACCATTCAGAATGAATGCCTAAACGTAACCTTTGCAATGTGATGTTTATGGACAAACGTTGGATTCTGCAGTGAGACTGTGAGAGCTTGTTGGGTGTGGTGAAGAAGTGGAGGCTGACAGCTGGAAATCAGGTTTAAAACAGTTTATATCTGGTTGATCTGAATACTACTGGTGGTTTCTCACTAATTCAACTGATCTGAGTACAGCTACTGTTGGTTTCTCACTAATTCAACTGATCTTGAGTACAGCTACTGTTGGTTTCTCACTAATTCAACTGATCTGAGTACAGCTACTGTTCGTTTCTCACTAATTCAACTGATCTTGAGTACAGCTACTGTTGGTTTCTCACTAATTCAACTGATCTGAGTACAGCTACTGTTGGTTTCTCACTCATTCAACTGATCTGAGTACTGTTGGTTTCTCACTAATTCAACTGATCTGAGTACAGCTACTGTTGGTTTCTCACTAATTCAACTGATCTGAGTACAGCTACTGTTGGTTTCTCACTCATTCAACTGATCTGAGTACAGCTACTGTTGGTTTCTCACTAATTCAACTGATCTGAGTACAGCTACTGTTGGTTTCTCACTGATTCAACTGATCTGAGTACAGCTACTGTTGGTTTCTCACTAATTCAACTGATCTGAGTACAGCTACTGTTGGTTTCTCACTAATTCAACTGATCTGAGTACAGCTACTGTTGGTTTCTCACTAATTCAACTGATCTGAGTACAGCTACTGTTTTGTTTCTCACTGATTCAACAGATCTGAGTACAGCTACTGTTGGTTTCTCACTAATTCAACTGATCTGAGTACAGCTACTGTTGGTTTCTCACTCATTCAACTGATCTGAGTACAGCTACTGTTGGTTTCTCACTAATTCAACTGATCTTGAGTACAGCTACTGTTGGTTTCTCACTAATTCAACTGATCTGAGTACAGCTACTGTTGGTTTCTCACTAATTCAACTGATCTTGAGTACAGCTACTGTTGGTTTCTCACTAATTCAACTGATCTGAGTACAGCTACTGTTGGTTTCTCACTCATTCAACTGATCTGAGTACTGTTGGTTTCTCACTAATTCAACTGATCTGAGTACAGCTACTGTTGGTTTCTCACTAATTCAACTGATCTGAGTACAGCTACTGTTGGTTTCTCACTCATTCAACTGATCTGAGTACAGCTACTGTTGGTTTCTCACTAATTCAACTGATCTGAGTACAGCTACTGTTGGTTTCTCACTGATTCAACTGATCTGAGTACAGCTACTGTTGGTTTCTCACTAATTCAACTGATCTGAGTACAGCTACTGTTGGTTTCTCACTAATTCAACAGATCTGAGTACAGCTACTGTTGGTTTCTCACTAATTCAACTGATCTGAGTACAGCTACTGTTGGTTTCTCACTCATTCAACTGATCTGAGTACAGCTACTGTTGGTTTCTCACTCATTCAACGTTATCTGAGTACAGCTACTGTTGGTTTCTCACTAATTCAACTGATCTGAGTACAACTACTGTTGGTTTCTCACTGATTCAACTGATCTGAGTACAGCTACTGTTGGTTTCTCACTAATTCAACTGATCTGAGTACAGCTACTGTTGGTTTCTCACTCATTCAACTGATCTGAGTACAGCTACTGTTGGTTTCTCACTCATTCAACGTTATCTGAGTACAGCTACTGTTGGTTTCTCACTAATTCAACTGATCTGAGTACAGCTACTGTTGGTTTCTCACTGATTCAACTGATCTGAGTACAGCTACTGTTGGTTTCTCACTCATTCAACTGATCTGAGTACAGCTACTGTTGGTTTCTCACTCATTCAACTGATCTAAGTACAGCTACTGTTGGTTTCTCACTAATTCAACTGATCTGAGTACAGCTACTGTTGGTTTCTCACTCATTCAACTGATCTGAGTACAGCTACTGTTTTGTTTCTCACTAATTCAACTGATCTGAGTACAGCTACTGTTGGTTTCTCACTCATTCAACTGATCTGAGTACAGCTACTGTTTTGTTTCTCACTGATTCAACAGATCTGAGTACAGCTACTCTATTCTTTTACAACATGTAACAAAATAGATTATCAGGCTGCTCACAGAAAGAGCCGTCCACACTTACACACATACCTCTGTGTAAACACACTTACCTCGTCCTCACACCTCCTTTAAATGAATCTGTCGAGCCCACTTGGACAGGAACAAATACTCTCAAGGTAAAAGTGTTGGTATCCGGTGATGATGGTGAAGATGATAGGGACGTTGTCTTGAAGAGTAAAATTGGTGCCCTTATACTCTGTCAGCCAGTCTGTTGGGGCCAAACCACAGGAAATGAACTAAGACCATAACATTAGAGTACAGAAAAGGAAAGAAGAATAGAATTACTTTGTTCTGGACGTTACTTACCAATACATAGATGCCAACCCCAGCCTATTAGAGAGTTTAGTTAGTACACAAATAATGATACCCCACTATTGTCTATATAAACATCTCCTTGAAAAACAAAGATCCTATGGGGAACAAAGGGATATAATCTTGTGATAATGGATTGTGGAAAATAAGTGTTGTAGGACTATGGTCTATGAGGAGTGGTTTCTGGGACACAGATTAAACACTTTCAATGGGGTGGCAGGTAGCCTAGTAGTTAGAGTGTTGGGCCAGTAACCGCAAAGGATTAAAGATCAAATCCCCGAACTGACAAGGTATAAATCTGTCATTCTGCCCCTGAAGAAGGCAGCTGAACCCACTGTTCCCAGGCTGTCATTGTAAATAAGAATTTGTGCTTAAGTGATGTACCTCGTCGAGGACTAGGCTGAATATGTGTCTGGGGAAACTGCCACTTAAATGTTTAGGGATGGCTATGAAAAATGACTTGATTTTTTACTACTCTATAGGCCATCTATAATACCTCACCATATTACACATTTAACAGTTAAAGTTTGAAGATGACTTTTCAGAGATGGTTGGACATGAATAAAGATGATGATTTATGCATTCATATCCAGAAAACCCATTAACTGAATACACGAGGCTAAGGGTGCCTCCCACATGGCACCCTGTTCCCTATTTAGTGCACTGATGGTTAAAAGTAGTGCACTAAATAGGGAATAGGGTGCCATAACTGTACTTTGTGATACTGAACAACTAATAACATGTTTACATTTTTGAACATTAGGTTTCATATTGTTGTTGACAACAGATGGTCTTCTGGGGCGATAATGAGCTAGAGGGTAATGAGCTGGAGCTCTGGAGCTCTGGAGAGGGAGAGAGGCAAGACTTCATTATCATAAATGAACAAAAATCTAACAGGACATCTTAGCTGTCATTCAGTTTAGTGTTGATTTAAGGCAAAAAATGTGGTTTATGTCCCAAATGGATCCCTATTCTCTACATAGTGCACTACTTTTGAGCTGAGCCCTGTCAAACGTTGTGCACTATGTAGGGAATAGGGTGCCAATTTGGGATGTAACCCATGGTTTCAATGGAACACACTCCATGTTGTCATTGAATGAACACAATATTTGCCTGAGGAAGATAAAAGCAAAGCCAAATAACTACTTTGGGTTACCAAATCATTCCAATATATGCACCCCTCGGGACATTCTTCATTGGGATTGTTCGTAATGATGCTGTAGAAAGCCTATTGCTTGCTATAGAGGAGTGGAAATTGGGTTTCTATTGAAGGTAATGTGTGATTATATATCCTATACAAAATGAAGATTTACTACAACAAGGCTTTCTCTAGCAACACAGTGTGGCAACATATAATTATATATGTAGATCTCTGTAAGAAAACATGCCGTAAGGATGTCAGGAATCAAGCCAGAGAGATTGAAGCCAGGCGTACATGGTGTTCCCACATACGTCTTTGAATTGCTATTCTAGAGAATGACAACATTGATCTGCAGTCAAGTACATGAAGAGGAGTGTGCCTCCCCCCATATCGCAGAGGGTTGTTACTTCACAGACTTGTAAAGATGTGAATATGGAGTCGAGTGGGCCAAGAGACTCATATAGGAGTGGGGACAGAGTTATAGTCTCATAGTGTAACGCTCGTCCTCTTCTTCTGACGAGGAGTCGCAAGGCTCGGACCAATGCGCAGCGTGGTAAGTGTTCATATTTTAAATATTTTAATGAACACTGAAACAAAACAAGAAACAACCAACGAACAGTCCTGTAAGGTACAACACGAAACAGAAAATAAACACCCACGAAACACAGGTGGGAAAAGGCTACCTAAGTATGATTCTCAATCAGAGACATCTAACGACACCTGCCTCTGATTGAGAACCATACTAGGCCAAACTCAAAACACAACCTAGAAAAACAAACATAGACTGCCCACCCCAACTCACGCCCTGACCATACTAAAATAAAGACAAAATAAAGGAACTAAGGTCAGAACGTGACACAGCTTGTTTAGCCCCAGCCTACTAACTGTTAGCTTGTTAGCACAGGCCTGCTAACTGTCTGAATCGCCGCGTCCCCAGCCAGCCCAACCACTCACTGGACCCATATTTACTTTCAATCTCTTTTCGATTTTTAATTCGATTACACCTCCCGGTAACCTGCCTCACCCAATGTGATATGGAATCGCTATTATTTTTAACTTTTAGAACACATTCAAGAACCTCCAGAAGCTAACCAGCTAACTAGCTACAAGCTATTTAGTCATTGTTAGCCACTGCTAGCGGCTTTTACCTTCTGCACAGCCAGCCAGTTTTTTTAACCTGGATAATACTCGCCAGTCCAGCTTCCCTGTCCCATCCACCGCTGCCCCCTGGACACTGATCACTTGGCTACAAAGCTGATGCATGCTGGACTGTCCATTAATCACGGTACTCCATTCCGCTTGTTTATGTTTTATCTGTTGGCCCCAGCCGCACTCAGGCTCTGTGTGTAGTTAATCCGACCCTCCCTGCCTAGTCAACGACATTTTACCTGCTGTTGTTGTGCTAGCTGATTAGCTGTTGTTGTCTCACCTACTGTTTTAGCTACTGTTTTAGCTAGATCTCCCAATTCAACACCTGTGATTACTGTATGCCTCGCTGTATGTCTCTCTCAAATGTCAATATGCCTTGTATATTGTTGTTCAGGTTTGTTATCATTGTTTTAGTTTACAATGGAGCCCCTAGTTCCACTCTTCATACCCATGATACCCCCTTTGTCCCACCTCCCACACATGCGGTGACCTCACTCATTACAACCAGCATGTCCAGAGATACAACCTCTCTCATCATCACCCAGTGCCTGCGCTTACCTCCGCTGTACCCGCACCCCACCATACCCCTGTCTGCGCATTATGCCCTGAATATATTCTACCATGCCCAGAAATCTGCTCCTTTTATTCTTTGTCCCCAACGCTTTGATAGCCTTTACCGCACCCTCATACTACTCCTCCTCTGTTCCGCGGGTGATGTGGAGGTAAACCCAGGCCCTGCATGTCCCCAGGCACCCTCATTTGTTGACTTCTGTGATCTAAAAAGCCTTGGTTTCATGCATGTCAACATCAGAAGCCTCCTCCCTAAGTTTGTTTTACTCACTGCTTTAGCACACTCTGCTAACCCTGATGTCCTTGCCGTGTCTGAATCCTGGCTCAGGAAGGCCACCAACAATTCTGAGATTTCCATACCCAACTATAACATTTTCCATCAAGATAGAACTGCCAAAAGGGGAGGAGTTGCAGTCGACTGCAGAGATAGCCTGCAAAGTAATGTCATACTTTCCAGGTCCATACCCAAACAGTTCGAACTACTAATCTTAAAAATGACTCTCTCCAGAAATAAGTCTCTCACTGTTGCCGCCTGCTACCGACCTCCCTCAGCTCCCAGCTGTGCCCTGGACACCATTTGTGAATTGATTGCCCCCCATCTAGCTTCAGAGTTTGTTCTGTTAGGTGACCTAAACTGGGATATGCTTAACACCCCGCTAGTCCTACAATCTAAGCTAGATGCCCTCAATCTCACACAAATCATCAAGGAACCCAACAGATACAACCCTAAATCTGGGGGAGACACCCTGGACCCAAACTGTTACAGACCTATATCCATCCTGCCCTGCCTATCTAAGGTCTTCGAAAGCCAAGTCAACAAACAGGTCACCGACCATCTCGAATCACACCGTACCTTCTCCGCTGTGCAATTGGGTTTCCGAGCCGGTCACGGGTGCACGCTCAGCCACGCTCAAGGTACTAAACGATATCATAACGGCCATCGATAAAAGACAGTACTGTGCAGCCGTCTTCATCGACCTTGCCAAGGCTTTCGACTCTGTCAATCACCATATTCTTATCGGCAGACTCAGTAGCCTTGGTTTTTCTGATGACTGCCTTGCCTGGTTCACCAACTACTTTGCAGACAGAGTGCAGTGTGTCAAATCGGAGGACATGCTGTCTGATCCTCTGGCAGTCTCTATGGGGGTGCCACAGGGTTCAATTCTCGGGCCGACTCTTTTCTCTGTATATATCAATGATGTTGCTCTTGCTGCGGGCGATTCCCTGATCCACCTCTACGCAGACGACACCATTCTATACACTTCCGGCCCGTCCTTGGACACTGTGCTATCTAACCCCCAAATGAGCTTCAATGCCATACAACACTCCTTCCGTGGCCTCCAACTGCTCTTAAACGCTAGTAAAACCAAATGCATGCTTTTCAACCGATCGCTGCCTGCACCCGCACGCCCGACAAGCATCACCACCCTGGATGGTTCCGACCTTGAATATGTGGACACCTATAGGTACCTAGGTGTCTGGCTAGACTGTAAACTCTCCTTCCAGACTCATATCAAACATCTCCAATCGAAAATCAAATCAAGAGTCGGCTTTCTATTCCGCAACAAAGCCTCCTTCACTCACGCCGCCAAACATACCCTAGTAAAACTGACTATCCTACCGAAAAATCCCTGAAGTTGGAGACTTTTATCTCCCTCGCCAACTTCAAACATCTGCTATCTGAGCAGCTAACCGATTGCTGCAGCTGTACATAGTCTACTTGTAAATAGCCCACCCATTTTCACCTACCTCATCCCCATACTGTTTTTATTTATTTACTTTTCTGCTCTTTTGCACACCAATATCTCTACCTGTACATGACCATCTGATCATTTATCACTCCAGTGTTAATCTACAATATTGTAATTATTCGCCTACCTCCTCATGCCTTTTGCACACAATGGATATAGACTCCCATTTTTTTTTTTTTTTCTACTGTGTTATTGACTTGTTAATTGTTTACTCCATATGTAACTCTGTGTTGTCTGTTCACACTGCTATGCTTTATCTTGGCCAGGTCGCAGTTGCAAATGAGAACTTGTTCTCAACTAGCCTACCTGGTTAAATAAAGGTGAAATAAAAAAATAAAAAATAAAAATGACCATCTGATCATTTATCACTCCATTTGTAATTATTCGCCTACCTCCTCATGCCTTTTGCACACAATGTATATAGACTCTTTTTTTTCTACTGTGTTATTGACTTGTTAATTGTTTACTCCATGTGCAACGCTGTGTTGTCTGTTCACACTGCTATGCTTTATCTTGGCCAGGTCGCAGTTGCAAATGAGAACTTGTTCTCAACTAGCCTACCTGGTTAAATAAAGGTGAAATAAAAAGTAAAAATAAAACCTAGCTGTATGCTATGTTTCCACTTGTTTGTCAAGCATTTGTGATGTATCAAAGAAACTGCACCACGTTTGTATTTTGGCCAATAAAGATCCCTGGGAAGATTGCTGGAGTATTTCACAGTCCAATAGGCATTGTGGTCCACTGAAAATTGGCCAAACGGTCAGCCCTTGGTAAGGCTTGACAAAAGGGAAATATTTCTGCTAATGTCTATGTGTCTTCTCAGATGCAAACATCCACGTTAGTTGTGCTACAGTACTACTTCATCCACTGTTCATGTTACAGTCTTGTCAGATGAACAACAAGGAAAAGATATCTGCTAGGCAGGAAGCACAAAAGGAAGAGGATCTCTGCTAGGCAGGAAGCACTGAAGGAAAAGGATCTCTGCTAGACAGGAAGCACCGAAGGAAAAGGATCTTTGCTAGGCAGGAAGCACTGAAGGAAGAGGACCTCTGCTAGGCAGGAAGCACTGAAGGAAGAAGATCTCTGCAAGGCAGGAAGCACTGAAGGAAGAGTATCTCTGCTAGGCAGGAAGCACTGAAGGAAGAAGATTTATACTAGGTAGGAAGCATTTAAGGAAGAAGATCTCTGCTGGTTAGGAAGAACTGAAGGAAGAAGATATCTGCTAGACAGGAAGCACTGAAGGAAGAGGATCTCTTCTAGGCAGGAAGCACTGAAGGAAGAGGATCGCTGCTAGGCAGGAAGCACTGAAGGAAAAGGATCTCTGCTAGACAGGAAGCACTGAAGGAAAAGGATCTCATCTAGGCAGGATGCACTGAAGGGAGAGGATCTCTGCTAGGCAGGAAGCACTGAAGGAAGAAGATCTCTGCTAGGCAGGAAGCACTGGAGGAAGAGGATCTCTGCTGGTTAGGAAGCACTGAAGGAAGAAGATCTCAGCTAGGCAGGAAGCACGGAAGGAAGAAGATCTCTTCTAGGCAGGAAGCACTGAAGGAAGAGGATCTCTGCTAGGCAGGAAGCACTGAAGGAAGATGATATCTGCTAGGCAGGAAGCACAGAAGGAAGAAGACCTCTGCTAGGCAGGAAGCACTGGAGGAAGAGGATCTCTGCTGGTTAGGAAGCACTGAAGGAAGAAGATCTCTGCTAGGCAGGAAGCACTGAAGGAAGAAGATCTCTTCTAGGCAGGAAGCACTGAAGGAAGAAGATCTCTGCTAGGCAGGAAGCACGGAAGGAAGAAGATCTCTTCTAGGCAGGAAGCACTGAAGGAAGATGATATCTGCTAGGCAGGAAGCACAGAAGGAAGAAGATCTCTGCTAGGCAGGAAGCACTGAAGGAAGAAGATCTATGCTAGGCAGGAAGCACTGAAGGAAGAGGATCTCTGCTAGGCAGGAAGCACAGAAGGAAGAAGATCTCTGCTAGACAGGAAGCACTGAAGGAAAGAGGTTCTCTGCTAGGCAGGAAGTACTGAAGGAAGAAGAACTCTGCAGGTTAGGAAGCACTGATGATAAGCTTTACAAAGTGCTCTGTCATAATGTGGTAACGAGTGGTGGGGTTAGAGGGTCTGTTGACAGGATAAAGAGAAGCATAGCAGCTAAATATAAGCTCTCTAGAGGGAACCAAGCTGTCACCGATATCACTTTGGAGATGTATTAGAATTATACTTTTGTATGTGTGTCTCATTCCAAAGGGGGTTACAATCCCCCAAAAAATTCATCAGTGAAACCTGGAAGAGGGATTCTCTAGTGACACAACCCTATTTAAAAGTCATTGATTACAATTAAGCAAGGCAAGGCTACCAAGGTTCCACTGGGAGATGAGTGAGATCGCTGTGAACACAGAAGGGCAGAAGCCACCTTTTGAAAACAGTCGTGTGCTGAATTAATTGATTGTGAATGTTTAGTAGTTCTTAGGTATTCGGAGGAGACGGACTAAGGAGTTTTCCTCTGAGGTTGTACTATCTGAAAACAGTCCGGAGGAGGAGACGGACTAAGGAGTTTTCCTCTGAGGTTGTACTATCTGAAAACAGTCCGGAGGAGGAGATGGACTAAGGAGTTTTTCTCTGAGGTTGTACTATCTGAAAACAGTCTTGTGCTGAATTAATTGATTGTGAATGTTTAGTAGTTCTTAGGTATTCGGAGGAGACGGACTAAGGAGTTTTCCTCTGAGGTTGTACTATCTGAAAACAGTCCGGAGGAGGAGATGGACTAAGGAGTTTTCCTCTGAGGTTGTACTATCTGAAAACAGTCAGGAGGAGGAGATGGACTAAGGAGTTTTCCTCTGAGGTTGTACTATCTGAAAACAGTCCGGAGGAGGAGATGGACTAAGGAGTTTTCCTCTGAGGTTGTACTATCTGAAAACAGTCCAGAGGAGGAGATGGACTAAGGAGTTTTCCTCTGAGGTTGTACTATCTGAAAACAGTCCGGAGGAGGAGATGGACTAAGGAGTTTTCCTCTGAGGTTGTACTATCTGAAAACAGTCAGGAGGAGGAGATGGACTAAGGAGTTTTTCCTCTGAGGTTGTACTATCTGGGCACTTTCCTTGTGACAAACAAAGACGCCTTTGATTGAAAGAGATGATGACATCGACAAAGGCAGGGGAGAATGGGTTATGGTGAGCCACCCTTGTTTTAAATCAAATCAAATTGTGTCACATGAGCTAAATACAACCTGACAGTGAAATGCTTACTTACAAGCCCTTAACCAACAATACAGTTAAGAAAAAATACCCCCCCAAAAAATACAAATAACAAAATTATAGTTGAGCAATGGATGAACAATGGTTGAGCCAATGGCAAGTTGAGCAAATTGAAGTGTTTTATTCCCAGGCGTCTGCAAGGCATAATCACTGGGAGATGAGGTAACAACAGGGTCTGGTCTATATTAAAAGTGTTTAAAAAATACAAAGTGTTGGTAAGGTGCAAAGCCTGTGTTAAAAGATGCTTATTAAAAGTATTAATATATAAAAAAATGAATGTGATTCTGTTGATTTGTGTTGGGCAAACAAGGTAGTGATAATATTTCATTCAGTACAGAAAGCTCAACTTACCCCATTCCCAGGACAAGTTGTGCAAAGAGACCACTTTTTCTTGGACAACATTGTATTCAAAATGTACATTTTTACATGAATTCTGATTATTTCCATGGACACACAACATCATGAAACATACACTACCATTCAAAAGTTTGGGGTCACTTAGAAATGTCTTTGTTTTTTAAAGAAAAGCACATTTTTTGTCCATTAAAATAACATAAAATCGATCAGAAATACAGTGTACACATTGTTAATGTTGTAAATGACTATTGTAGCTGGAAACGGCAGATTTTCTTTTAAATGGCCAATTATCAGCGTCCATCACTCCTGTGTTCCAATGGCACGGTGTCATGCCCTGGTCGAAATATATTATATTTATCTTCATTTATTTGGCCAGGGTGTGACATGGGTTATTGTGGTGTGTTTTTGTCTTGGGGTTTTTGTGGGGCGTATAGTAGAGTCTATGGCTGCCTGAGGCGGTTCTCAATCAGAGTCAGGTGATTATCATTATCTCTGATTGGGAACCATATTTAGGCAGCCATATTCTTTGAGTGTTTGGTGGGTGATTGTTCCTGTCTCTGTGTTTATATTCACCAGACAGGCTGTATAGTTTTTTCACGTTTCCGTCTGTTGTTTTTGTACATTTCATTTATCTCACGTCTAGTCTACTTTCGTCAATAAATATGAGTAACCACCACGCTGCATCTTGGTCGCCTCCTCCTTCAACAGACGAAAGCCGTTACACACGGTGTGTGCACTACTTCCCTCTGGGCCCTGGTCAAAAGAAGTGCACTATGTAGTGAATAGGATGCCATTTGGGATGTTTATCATTTTAAAAAGGCTAATTGATCATTAGAAAACCCTTTTGCAATTATGTTAGCACAGCTGAAAACTGTTGTCCTGATTAAAGAAGCAGTAAAACTGGCCTTCTTTAGACTAGTTGAGTATCTGGAGAATCAGCATTTGGGGTTTGATTACAGGCTCAAAATGGCCAGAAACAAATATCTTTCTTCTGAAACTCATCAGTCTATTCTTGTTCTGAGAAATAAAGGCTATTCCATGCGAGTAATTGTAGATATTTCTTTGTAGTAATTGTAGATATTTGTTAGAAGGAATACTATATTTCCCTTGACAGAGTGATGCTGAATGTAAAAAATGGCTCAACTTATCCCACTCTCCCCTAAACGCAAGACTTAAAACTTTTTAGGGATGGGAGCAGTATTCGGAGGTTTTGTTGACTGAGGTGTCCGAAGTAAACTGCCGGTTACTCAGGCCCAGAAGCTAGGATATAATTGGTAGATATGGATAGAAAACACTTTAAATTTTCCAAAACTGATAAAATAATGTCTGTGAGTATCACGATCGTTGTAATAACATTCGGACCAAAGCGTAGCGTGAAATCGGTTCGACATTTTATTAGAGTGAACCGTACCAAAAAACAATAAAGAGCAAACGACACGTGAAGCTATGGAGTGCTCACAGGCAACTACACATAAACAAGATCCCACAAAACACAGTGGGCAAATGGCTGCCTAAATATGATCCCCAATCAGAGACAACGATAAACAGCTGCCTCTGATTGGGAAGCATACCAGGCCAACATAGAAATAAAACAACCTTGATTACCCACCCTAGTCACACCCCGACCTAACCAAAATAGAGAATAAAAAGGCTCTCTATGGTCAGGGCGTGACAGTGAGTATAACAGAACTGATATGACAGGCGAAAACCTGAGGAAATCTATCCAGGAAGTGGGATATCTTTGATGTGGGTACTTTTCAATTGAATGCCTATACAGTATGTAAAGGGTTAGGACCCAGATTGCAGTTTCTATGGCTTCCACTAGATGTCAACAGTCTTTAGAAAATTGTTTCAGGCTTGTATTCTGAAAAATGAGGAAGAATGAATGAATTTTGTAAGTGGACTGTAGAATGAAGCAGAGCTGGTTTGCGAGCGTGACCGATTGCGTGCCCCTCGTTGTTTTTCCTTTCTATTGAATACGCTATTGTCTGGTTCAAATATTATCGATTATTTAGACAGTACACAACCTGAGGATCAATTATAAACACCGTTTGATATGTTTTCACGAACTTTACCAGTACTATTAGGATGTATTCGTCTGCATGTTGTGACCGCCTTTGAGCTAGTGGATTACTGAACAAAACGCAGAAGCAAAACTGAGTTTTTGGGAATAAAGAGGGACTTTATCGAACAAAACAAACATTTATTGTGTTACAGGGACTCTTGTGACTGCAACCAGATGAAGATCATAAAAGGTAAGTGATTCATTTTATTGCTATTTCTGACTTTCGTGACTCCTCTACTTGGCTTGGAAATGTTTGTATGCTTTTGTAAGCTGTGTGCTGTCCTCAGATAACCGCATGGTGTGCTTTCGCCTTAAAGCCTTTTAGAAATCTGACACAGCGGCTGGATTAACAAGAAGTTCATCTTTAAACTGATGTATAACACTTGTATTTTTTTTATGAATGTTTATTGTGACTATTTCTGTATTTTTGAATTTGTCGCTTTGTAATTTCACCGGATGTTGTCGAGGTGGGTAACGTTCATCATTGCATGAAGACACAAAGGATATTGTACTTATATACTTATATATTGTACTTTTGGCAAGACTAAAGGCCCTGTTGAACTAAAACATTTACCATCAACATCTGATGTATATTATCTTAATGACGACATACAGTATTTGCATTCGCCCAGTCATTCTGAAACAACATCAGTAAGTTGTGGTGAATCTCGATAGCTCGATTACTTATGGGTACAGTGAACGTCAATAGGTACATGCACAAGAAACTCTGCAATGATATGTGGTCCTGTATGACTCAGTTGTTAGAGCAAGGCTCTTGCACTGCCTGAGTTGTGGGTTCAATTCCTGGGGCCACCAATGATTAAAATATATGCACGCATGACTGTAAAGTCACTTTAGATGAAAGCGTTTTCTAAATGGCAGATAGGGTATAATAACTATCTGCTACTATGTCTAACAGGCTCAGGGGGAAATCTCTGCATGAAACATTTAATGAATCTCTTAATGTTATCTTACCCATAAAGCCAATCAAATATTAACAGCCGAAGACAAGCTTCCTCTCCATCCACCTGCCTGCCGGAAAATACCTTGGAAAAAAACATTTCAGAAGCCAGAACCAAGGCAGGTAACAAAGAGAGAAAGAAGAATTTGCTTAACTTATTCTGAAGGAGTGCTGCACTGTAGGTGGAGAGGAAGTTCCGGAATGAAAAGAGTTTCAGGGCACATCATATCTATTGATATTCTTATTGTGTTTCTGTACCCTGTGGAATGCAGATCTCCAAAGTGTGTGTGTGCTTCCCAAATGGGACCCTGTTTCTTATAGAGTGCACTATGGGTTCTGGTCAAAAGTAGTGCACTAAATACGGAACGGGATTCCATTTTGGACGCATCCTTTATTCATTTGATTCACCTCTTCAGCCTATGATGTTGCTAACGAGATACAGTGGCCTGCGAAAGCATTCACCCCCCTTGGCATTTTTTTTTGTTGCCTTACAACCTGGAATTAAAATAGATTTTTTTGGGGGGGGGTGGTTGTATCATTTGATTAAAACAACATGCCTACCACTTTGAAGATGCAAAATATATTTGTTTGTGAAAATAATACAAATAAACAGAACTTGAGCGTGCGTAACTATTCACCCCCCCAAAAGTCAATACTTTGTAGAGCTAATACAGCTGCAAGTTTCTTGGGACATGTCTCTATAAACTTGGAAAATCTAGCCACTGGTATTTGTTTTTGACTAGGCCATTCCAAGATATTTAAATGTTTCCCCTTAAGCCACTCAAGTGTCGCTTTAGCAGTAGGCTAAGGGTTATAGTCCTGCTGGAAGGTGAACCTACGTCCCAGTCTCAAATGTCTGGAAGACTGAAACCGGTTTCCCGGTTTCTGACCAGTTTCTCAGTCCCTGCCAATGAAAAACATCCCCAAGCATGATTTTACCACCACCATGCTTCACTGCGGGGATGAGGTTCTCGGGGATGATTAGAAGTGTTTGTTTTGCGCCATACATAGTGTTTTCCTTGTTGGCCAAAAATCTAAATTTTAGTCTCATCAGACCTTCTTCCAAATGTTTGGGGAGTCTCCCACTTGCCTTTTGGCGAACACCAAATTTGTTTGCTTATTTTTTTCGTAGAGCAAAGCTTTTTTCTGGCCACTCTTCCGTAAAGCCCAGCTCTGTAGAGTGTACGGCTTAAAGTGGTCCTATGGACAGATACTCCAATCTCCGCTGTGGAGCTTTGCAGCTCCTTCAGGGTTATCTTTGGTCTCTTTGCTGCCTCTCTGATTATTGCCCTCCTTGCCTGTGAGTTTCGGTGGGCGGCCCTCTCTTGGTAGGTTTGTTGTGATGCCATATTCTTTCCATTTTTTTAATAATGGATTTAATGGTGCTCTGTGGGATGTTCTTTATAACCCAACCCTGATCTGTACTACTCCACAACTTTGTTCCTGACCTGTTTGGAGAGCTCCTTGGTCTTCATGGTGCTCCTTGCTTTGTGATGTTGCAGACTCTGGGGCCTTTCAGAACAGGTGTATATATTTATTTACATTTTATTAGGTCAGTTAAGAACAAATTCTTATTTTCAACGACTAGTCCAAAACTCTAACCACTAGGCTACCTGCCAATATACTGAGACCATGTGACACTTAGATTTCACACAGGTGGACTTTATTTAACTAATTATGTGACTTCTGAAGGTAATTGGTTGCACCCGTTCTTATTTCGGGGCTTCATAGGAACAAGGGTGAATACACACCACTTATCTTTTTTTTTTTAAATTGAATTTTTAAAACAAGTTGTTTGTCCATTACATGAAATCCCCCCCCAGAAAATCAATTTAAATTACAGGTTGTAATGCAACAAAACAGGAAAAACGCCAAGGTAGGTGGATGAATCTCTCTCTCTCTCTCTCTCTCTCTCTCTCTCTCTCTCTCTGAGGGAAATATGTGTCTCTCTCTGAGGGAAATATGTGTCTCTCTCTGAGGGAAATATGTGTCTGAGGGAAATATGTGTCTCTCTCTCTGAGGGAAATATGTGTCTCTCTCTCTGAGGGAAATATGTGTCTCTCTCTCTGAGGGAAATATGTGTGTCTCTCTCTCTCTGAGGGAAATATGTGTGTCTCTCTGAGGGAAATATGTCTCTCTCTCTCTCTCTCTGAGGGAAATATGTCTCTCTCTCTGAGGGAAATATGTGTCTCTCTGTCTCTCTCTGAGGGAAATATGTGTCTCTAATATTCTCATTGCATTTGGCAGGAGGTGGGTTAGTCACAGTGGTCAGATATTCTGCCACTGTGTACTCTCTGTTTAGGGCAAAATAGCATTCTAGTTTGCTCTGTTTTCTCATTGATTCTCCCCAATGTAATTATCTCAGACTGGCCATGAGAATGATGAGTGTTGGATGGTTGGTTGGTTTTTGCCATGTTCTAAAGAACACTGAGTTCTCACGTGGGTCTCCTATGTTGTGTCCAAACATGGTGAGTAAAGGAATGGGAATTCACAGCAAAGGCTGCTTTACTAGTGTGTGTGTGTGTGTGTGTGTGTGTGTGTGTGTGTGTGTGTGTGTGTGTGTGTGTGTGTGTGTGTGTGTGTGTGTGTGTGTGTGTGTGTGTGTGTGTGTGTGTGTGTGTGTGTGTGTGTGTGTGTGTGTGTGTGTGTGTGTGTGTGGAAAAACAATTCAGAAAGCACACACAGTGTTAACAAAATGGCGGTATGTTCCAGTTTACTCTAGCCTTAGTTTAAACAGAGCACCAAGTATCTTGCTTACTCTGGAGTTTGGAGATAATTACTCTCCAAATGCATTCAGCATGGAATATTGATGAGCTATTTATCTTCGGTGAGACACACGCTGAATATGATCATATGATTTGCTGTTTAGCTGAGGTAGTCAGTCAATCAGACAGGGCTCTGTGTTTATCTGAGGTAGACAGTCAGTCAGACAGGGCTCTGTGTTTATCTGAGGTAGACAGTCAGTCAGACAGGGCTCTGTGTTTATCTGAGGTAGACAGTCAGTCAGTCAGGGCTCTGTGTTTATCTGAGGTAGACAGTCAGTCAGTCAGGGCTCTGTGTTAATCTGAGGTAGACAGTCAGTCAGTCAGTGCTCTGTGTTTATCTGAGGTAGACAGTCAGTCAGGGCTCTGTGTTTATCTGAGGTAGACAGTCAGTCAGTCAGGGCTCTGTGTTTATCTGAGGTAGACAGTCAGTCAGACAGGGCTCTGTGTTTATCTGAGGTAGACAGTCAGTCAGTCAGGGCTCTGTGTTTATCTGAGGTAGACAGTCAGTCAGACAGGGCTCTGTGTTTATCTGAGGTAGACAGTCATTCAGTCAGGGCTCTGTGTTTATCTGAGGTAGACAGTCAGTCAGACAGGGCTCTGTGTTTATCTGAGGTAGACAGTCAGTCAGTCAGGGCTCTGTGTTTATCTGAGGTAGACAGTCAGTCAGTCAGGGCTCTGTGTTAATCTGAGGTAGACAGTCAGTCAGTCAGGGCTCTGTGTTTATCTGAGGTAGACAGTCAGTCAGGGCTCTGTGTTTATCTGAGGTAGACAGTCAGTCAGACAGGGCTCTGTGTTTATCTGAGGTAGACAGTCAGTCAGGGCTCTGTGTTTATCTGAGGTAGACAGTCAGTCAGTCAGGGCTCTGTGTTTATCTGAGGTAGACAGTCAGTCAGACAGGGCTCTGTGTTTATCTGAGGTAGACAGTCAGTCAGACAGGGCTCTGTGTTTATCTGAGGTAGACAGTCAGTCAGACAGGGCTCTGTGTTTATCTGAGGTAGACAGTCATTCAGTCAGGGCTATGTGTTTATCTGAGGTAGACAGTCAGTCAGGGCTCTGTGCTCTGTCAGGACCTACTGCATTATGTAAATGTTCACCTCTGAGTCATAGAGATTGATTCCCTGCTTCTCCAGTCATTACACAGTATGTTAGCTCGCTTGCTTTGCCCAACACATTCACTGGTCATTGAATAGAAACCATCAGAAAACAACAATGGAGAAACACACATTTAACTCGTCGTTTCTTTCAACACAAAGAAGAAGTTATCCATCGAGGGACTTATCATCTACTCCAGTCTGTCTTTTTAAGTCAGACCAGCTCGGACCAGTTCATAACTGTTGTTATTTTCCTATTTTCACCAAGCTCGGTGTCGGCCTGCTGTGAGACTGAGACCTATTGACAAATGCACTATACATTCTGAAGACGCTTTCCTTTGTTTCTAAGCAATATGCAAGTTACTATTGGAGGAATGAGTATGGAAGTGTTCTATTGGAGGAATGAGTATGGAAGTGTTCTATTGGAGGAATGATTATGGAAGTGTTCTATTGGGGGAATGATTATGGAAGTGTTCTATTGGAGGAATGATTATAGAAGTGTTCTATTGGGGGAATGAGTATGGAAGTGTTCTATTGGGGGAATGATTATGGAAGTGTTCTATTGGGGGAATGATTATGGAAGTGTTCTATTGGGGGAATGATTATGGAAGTGTTCTATTGGGGGAATGATTATGGAAGTGTTCTATTGGGGGAATGATTATGGAAGTGTTCTATTGGGGGAATGATTATGGAAGTGTTCTATTGGGGGAATGATTATGGAAGTGTTCTATTGGGGGAATGATTATGGAAGTGTTCTATTGGGGGAATGATTATGGAAGTGTTCTATTGGAGGAATGATTATAGAAGTGTTCTATTGGGGGAATGAGTATGGAAGTGTTCTATTGGGTGAATGATTATGGAAGTGTTCTATTGGGGGAATGATTATGGAAGTGTTCTATTGGGGTAATGATTATGGAAGTGTTCTATTGGGGGAATGATTATGGAAGTGTTCTATTGGGGGAATGATTATGGAAGTGTTCTATTGGGGGAATGATTATGGAAGTGTTCTATTGGGGGAATGATTATGGAAGTGTTCTATTGGGGGAATGATTATGGAAGTGTTCTATTGGGGAAATGATTATGGAAGTGTTCTATTGGGGGAATGATTATGGAAGTGTTCTATTGGGGAAATGATTATGGAAGTGTTCTATTGGGGGAATGATTATGGAAGTGTTCTATTGGGGGAATGATTATGGAAGTGTCCTATTGGGGGAATGATTATGGAAGTGTTCTATTGGGGGAATGATTATAGAAGTGTTCTAAGTGTTCTATGATTATGCAAGTTACTGTTGGGGGAATGATTATGGAAGTGTTCTATTGGGGGAATGATTATGGAAGTGTTCTATTGGAGGTGTAACAGTTTTCTTTAAGAGGCGGACCAAAACGCAGCGTGGTGGTTATTCATGTTACTTTAATAAAGACAGTATACATGAATAAACTAACAAAACAATAAACGTGAGAAAACCTAAACAGCCTATCTGGTGAAAACAAACACAGAGACAAGAACAATCACCCACAAACACACAGTGAAACCCAGGCTACCTAAGTATGATTCTCCATCAGAGACAACTAATGACACCTGCCTCTGATTGAGAACCATACTAGGCCGAAACATAGAAATACCCAAATCATAGAAAAACAAACATAGACTGCCCACCCCACCTCACGCCCTGACCATACTAAATAATGAATACAAAACAAAGGAAATAAAGGTCAGAACGTGACAGGAGGAATGATTATGGAAGTTTACTGTCATGACGTTGGCCTGAGGAGGAGGTTTATGACCCCCGTAAATACCATTCCTCTTTTTCCTCTCTCCACTCTACCGATGTGACTATTGAAAATCCCTTTGTTAACAAAGAGAGTCTGGTGACGTCAAAAGATGTGAAACGGAACCATATTTCGGAAATCCAACCAGTTGAAAATATGCGTTGGGTTTAATCATTGATTTACTAAATACCTAAATAATCACACAGAATTACATATACACAGAATGTATCATACATTGAATGCTTGTAAACAAGGTAAACATAAACAAATACTATACAGGCTTAAATCAAGGTATAAAATATCATGTTGATACATTGAAGGGTCAGTCCTTGCATCCATAGTTGTGTCTAATTTGTGAGGTGGTTACAGTTCTCCAGTTTTTTTTTTACCGAAACAGGAGCGGGGAAACCACTTTGTTACTGTTTCAACTTACGGATCAGCCCTTAAAGTAACTGTCAGAGTGGATCACTTCCATCTGAGGGTTGACTTCAAAAGAATAGCCTTCAAAGAACACTTCTTAGAAAGCAACAACACGGACTCAATACCATCAAGCTCCTTCAGGACAACTGACTCAATACTGACTAGCTCCTTCGGGACAACTGACTCAATACCATCTAGCTCCTTCAGGACAACTGACTCAATACTAACTAGCTCCTTCAGGACAACTGACTCAATACTAACTAGCTCCTTCGGGACAACTGACTCAATACCATCTAGCTCCTTCAGGACAACTGACTCAATACTAACTAGCTCCTTCAGGACAACTGATTCAATACTAACTAGCTCCTTCAGGACAACTGACTCAATACTAACTAGCTCCTTCAGGACAACTGACTCAATACTAACTAGCTCCTTCGGGACAACTGACTCAATACTAACTAGCTCCTTCGGGACAACTGACTCAATACTAACTAGCTCCTTCGGGACAACTGACTCAATACTAACTAGCTCCTTCTGGACAACTGACTCAATGCTAACTAGCTCTTTCGGGACAACTGACTCAATGCTAACTAGCTCCTTCGGGACAACTGACTCAATACTAACTAGCTCCTTCAGGACAACTGACTCAATGCTAACTAGCTCCTTCAGGACAACTGACTCAATACTAAGTAGCTCCTTCGGGACAACTGACTCAATACTAACTAGCTCCTTCAGGACAACTGATTCAATACTAACTAGCTCCTTCAGGACAACTGACTCAATACTAACTAGCTCCTTCAGGACAACTGACTCAATGCTAACTAGCTCCTTCAGGATAACTGACTCAATACTAACTAGCTCCTTCAGGACAACTGACTCAATACTAACTAGCTCCTTCGGGACAACTGACTCAATACTAACTAGCTCCTTCGGGACAACTGACTCAATACTAACTAGCTCCTTCGGGACAACTGACTCAATACTAACTAGCTCCTTCGGGACAACTGACTCAATACTAACTAGCTCCTTCGGGACAACTGACTCAATACTAACTAGCTCCTTTGGGACAACTGACTCAATACTAACTAGCTCCTTCTGGACAACTGACTCCATACTAACTAGCTCCTTCGGGACAACTGACTCAATACTAACTAGCTCCTTCGGGACAACTGACTCCATACTAACTAGCTCCTTCGGGACAACTGACTCAATACTAACTAGCTCCTTCGGATCAACTGACTCAATACTAACTAGCTCCTTCGGGACAACTGACTCAATACTAACTAGCTCCTTCGGGACCACTGACTCCATACTAACTAGCTCCTTCGGGACAACTGACTCCATACTAACTAGCTCCTTCGGGACAACTGACTCAATACTAACTAGCTCCTTCGGAACAACTGACTCAATACTAACTAGCTCCTTCGGGACAACTGACTCAATACTAACTAGCTCCTTCGGGACAACTGAATCCATACTAACTAGCTCCTTCGGGACAACTGACTCAATACTAACTAGCTCCTTCGGGACAACTGACTCAATGCTAACTAGCTCCTTCAGGACAACTGACTCAATACTAAGTAGCTCCTTCGGGACAACTGACTCAATACTAACTAGCTCCTTCAGGACAACTGATTCAATACTAACTAGCTCCTTCAGGACAACTGACTCAATACTAACTAGCTCCTTCAGGACAACTGATTCAATACTAACTAGCTCCTTCAGGACAACTGACTCAATACTAACTAGCTCCTTCAGGACAACTGACTCAATACTAACTAGCTCCTTCTGGACAACTGACTCAATGCTAACTAGCTCTTTCGGGACAACTGACTCAATGCTAACTAGCTCCTTCGGGACAACTGACTCAATACTAACTAGCTCCTTCGGGACAACTGACTCAATGCTAACTAGCTCCTTCAGGACAACTGACTCAATACTAACTAGCTCCTTCGGGACAACTGACTCAATACTAACTAGCTCCTTCGGGACCACTGACTCCATACTAACTAGCTCCTTCGGGACAACTGAATCAATACTAACTAGCTCCTTCGGAACAACTGACTCAATACTAACTAGCTCCTTCGGGACAACTGACTCAATACTAACTAGCTCCTTCGGGACAACTGAATCCATACTAACTAGCTCCTTCGGGACAACTGACTCAATACTAACTAGCTCCTTCAGGACAACTGACTCAATGCTAACTAGCTCCTTCAGGACAACTGACTCAATACTAAGTAGCTCCTTCGGGACAACTGACTCAATACTAACTAGCTCCTTCAGGACAACTGATTCAATACTAACTAGCTCCTTCAGGACAACTGACTCAATACTAACTAGCTCCTTCAGGACAACTGACTCAATACTAACTAGCTCCTTCAGGACAACTGACTCAATACTAACTAGCTCCTTCGGGACAACTGACTCAATACTAACTAGCTCCTTCGGGACAACTGACTCAATACTAACTAGCTCCTTCGGGACAACTGACTCAATACTAACTAGCTCCTTCGGGACAACTGACTCAATACTAACTAGCTCCTTCGGGACAACTGACTCAATACTAACTAGCTCCTTCGGGACAACTGACTCAATACTAACTAGCTCCTTCGGGACAACTGACTCAATACTAACTAGCTCCTTCGGGACAACTGACTCCATACTAACTAGCTCCTTCGGGACAACTGACTCAATACTAACTAGCTCCTTCGGGACAACTGACTCCATACTAACTAGCTCCTTCGGGACAACTGACTCAATACTAACTAGCTCCTTCGGATCAACTGACTCAATACTAACTAGCTCCTTCGGGACAACTGACTCAATACTAACTAGCTCCTTCGGGACCACTGACTCCATACTAACTAGCTCCTTCGGGACAACTGACTCAATGCTAACTAGCTCCTTCGGAACAACTGACTCAATACTAACTAGCTCCTTCGGGACAACTGACTCAATACTAACTAGCTCCTTCGGGACAACTGAATCCATACTAACTAGCTCCTTCGGGACAACTGACTCAATACTAACTAGCTCCTTCGGGACAACTGACTCAATACTAACTAGCTCCTTCGGGACAACTGACTCCATACTAACTAGCTCCTTCGGGACAACTGACTCAATGCTAACTAGCTCCTTCGGGACAACTGACTCAATGCTAACTAGCTCCTTCGGGACAACTGACTCAATGCTAACTAGCTCCTTCGGGACAACTGACTCAATACTAACTAGCTCCTTCTGGACAACTGACTCAATGCTAACTAGCTCCTTCGGGACAACTGACTCAATGCTAACTAGCTCCTTCGGGACAACTGACTCAATGCTAACTAGCTCCTTCGGGACAACTGACTCAATGCTAACTAGCTCCTTCGGGACAACTGACTCAATGCTAACTAGCTCCTTCGGGACAACTGACTCAATGCTAACAAGCTCCTTCGGGACAACTGACTCAATGCTAACTAGCTCCTTCGGGACAACTGACTCAATGCTAACTAGCTCCTTCGGGACAACTGACTCAATGCTAACTAGCTCCTTCGGGACAACTGACTCAATGCTAACTAGCTCCTTTGGGACAACTGACTCAATGCTAACTAGCTCCTCCGGGACAACTGACTCAATGCTAACTAGCTCCTTCAGGACAACTGACTCAATACTAACTAGCTCCTTCAGGACAACACCCTGTTATAATACTGTATATCCCCCTGGATCTCCTGAAAGAGACAATCATTCAGTAATGCAGTATAGACATACAGTATTGTACGAACATAGGTGGTTGGAGGCTTACAAGCTCTCCCAATTGAGATATCGGTGTTGTGATGTATTAGGAGGTTAGAGTCTTCAGGTCAAGGGGCCAGGGTTAACTGCGCACTAGGAATGTAATGCTTCTCACCTCATTTCATTAGCCCTGGTCCGAGATCAGTTTCTACTCAAACACAGCATTGCAAAGAGAGCAGAAACAGCCCGGTAAACATAATTGAATGACAGCAGCAGTACGCGACGACCACCAGTCAGGGAACCCTGCTTTTAAACCTGCTTTACAGTATCTTTACATTGGTCCCCGGTGACTGAGAAGTATTTCTTCACTTCTTTGTTGCCATGTCAACAACAACAACAACAAAAAGAAGACACTATCATTCAAACGTGACTTTTCTTACAATCACTTCTTCTTCGCTGGAAAACATGTACTTACTAGGACTGTGGTATGTGGTGGTCTCACCTAGCTATCTTAAAATGAATGGACAAACTCTAAGTGGCCCTGGATTAAAGTGACTGCTAAATGACTAACATGTCATTGGAAATGTCTGCTATTATGTTAATATATACAAACACCAACTAAAGGGACATATCCAATTAGGGCGGCAGGGTAGCCTAGTGTTTAGAGTGTAGAGACGGCAGGTTGCCTAGTGGTTAGAGTGTAGGGACGGCAGGGTAGCCTAGTGGTTAGAGTGTAGGGACGGCAGGTAGCCTAGTGGTTAGAGTGTAGGGACGGCAGGTAGCCTAGTGGTTAGAGCGTTGGACTAATAACCGGAAGATTGTAAGTTGAAACCCCCGAGCTGACAAGGTACAAATCTGTCATTCTGACCCTGAACAGAACCCACTGTTCCTAGGCTGTCATTGAAAATAAGATTTTTTTCTTAACTGACTTGCCTAGTTAAATAAAGGTCAAATAAAAAAGTAACAGTATAGGAATCACCAGCAGCATGTTAATGAAGGGACATGTTAATGAATACACCAGACAGACTGTCATCATGTTACCTCATCCACATAGCAGGTATCTAGTAGTGTCATCATGTTACCTCATCCACATAGCAGGTATCTAGTACTGGCATCATGTTACCTCATCCACATAGCAGGTATCTAGTACTGGCATCATGTTACCTCATCCACATAGCAGGTATCTAGTAGTGTCATCATGTTACCTCATCCACATAGCAGGTATCTAGTAGTGTCATCATGTTACCTCATCAGCATAGCAGGTATCTAGTAGTGTCATCATGTTACCTCATCAGCATAGCAGGTATCTAGTAGTGTCATCATGTTACCTCATCAGCATAGCAGGTATCTAGTAGTGTCATCATGTTACCTCATCCACATAGTAGTGTCATCATGTTACCTCATCAACATAGCAGGTATCTAGTAGTGTCATCATGTTACCTCATCAGCATAGCAGGTATCTAGTAGTGTCATCATGTTACCTCATCAGCATAGCAGGTATCTAGTAGTGTCATCATGTTACCTCATCAGCATAGCAGGTATCTAGTAGTGTCATCATGTTACCTCATCCACATAGCAGGTATCTAGTAGTGTCATCATGTTACCTCATCAGCATAGCAGGTATCTAGTAGTGTCATCATGTTACCTCATCCACATAGTAGTGTCATCATGTTACCTCATCAACATAGCAGGTATCTAGTAGTGTCATCATGTTACCTCATCCACATAGCAGGTATCTAGTAGTGTCATCATGTTACCTCATCCACGTAGTGTCATCATGTTACCTCATCCACATAGCAGGTATTTAGTAGTGTCATCATGTTACCTCATCCGCATAGCAGGTATCTAGTAGTGTCATCATGTTACCTCATCCACATAGCAGGTATCTAGTAGTGTCATCATGTTACCTCATCCGCATAGCAGGTATCTAGTAGTGTCATCATGTTACCTCATCCACATAGCAGGTATCTAGTAGTGTCATCATGTTACCTCATCAGCATAGCAGGTATCTAGTAGTGTCATCATGTTACCTCATCCACATAGCAGGTATCTAGTAGTGTCATCATGTTACCTCATCCACATAGCAGGTATCTAGTAGTGTCATCATGTTACCTCATCAGCATAGCAGGTATCTAGTAGTGTCACCATGTTACCTCATCAGCATAGCAGGTATCTAGTAGTGTCATCATGTTACCTCATCAGCATAGCAGGTATCTAGTAGTGTCACCATGTTACCTCATCAGCATAGCAGGTATCTAGTAGTGTCATCATGTTACCTCATCAGCATAGTGTCACGTCTCTCCTCCTTCACCCTTTGCAAGCGTGCAGAATGTCATTCACATATTATCTTCAGCCTATTAGCATGGCACGCTCGAGCAATTCCACCACGCCTCCTGATTTAACCTATGGGTTTCACTGGTGCAATCTCTTTCCTTTGTTCCAGCCAATGGGCGGGCATCTAAGGGATGTCAACTCAAACCACCAACTGATTTCCCTTTGTGCACTATTTAGAGAATAGGGTGCTGTTTGGGTCACACTGTTTAGACGTTTCCAGGTTCTTGACTATGTTGTATAGATCAGAGAGTCTGTTTAGACGTTTCCAGGGTCTTGACTGTGTTGTATAGATGATCAGAGAGTCTGTTTAGACGTTTCCAGGGTCTTGACTGTGTTGTATAGATGATCAGAGAGTCTGCTTAGACGTTTCCAGGGTCTTGACTGTGTTGTATAGATGATCAGAGAGTCTGCTTAGACGTTTCCAGGGTCTTGACTGTGTTGTATAGATGATCAGAGAGTCTGCTTAGACGTTTCCAGGGTCTTGACTGTGTTGTATAGATGATCAGAGAGTCTGCTTAGACGTTTCCAGGGTCTTGACTGTGTTGTATAGATGATCAGAGAGTCTGTTTAGACGTTTCCAGGGTCTTGACTATGTTGTATAGATGATCAGAGAGTCTGCTTAGACGTTTCCAGGGTCTTGACTGTGTTGTATAGATGATCAGAGAGTCTGTTTAGACGTTTCCAGGGTCTTGACTGTGTTGTATAGATGATCAGAGAGTCTGTTTAGACGTTTCCAGGGTCTTGACTGTGTTGTATAGATGATCAGAGAGTCTGTTTAGACGTTTCCAGGGTCTTGACTGTGTTGTATAGATGATCAGAGAGTCTGTTTAGACGTTTCCAGGGTCTTGACTGTGTTGTATAGATGATCAGAGAGTCTGTTTAGACGTTTCCAGGGTCTTGACTGTGTTGTATAGATGATCAGAGGGCTGATAGTCAGCACAGCGTGGAAGATACCACACACCCTCTCATGTATCAAGACTGGGGATACTTTTCAGATATGACTACATACACACACACATACACACACACACACACACATACACACACACACACACATACACACACATACACAGACACACACACATACACAGACACACACACACACACACACATACACACACACACACACATACACACACATACACAGACACACACACATACACAGACACACACACACACACACACACACACACACACACACGGTATACACACACACACGCGCGCACACACACACACACACGGTATACACACACACACGCGCGCACACACACACACACACGATATACGCACACACACGTGCACACACACACACACACATACGATATACGCACACACACACACTATATATATATCACAATAAGGCTTTGAACAGGAACAGAGAGGTTGATTAGTCCTCTTGAACAAACAGTACTGCATTCATTTCCCCCGAAGAAACCAAACTGTTATACATCTAATCAAAACATAAATTACATTTACCTCATGTGGTGTTATTTATCTGAAAAGTGATTTGGGTTTGTTTATTAGGGATCTCTCTTTTCTTCTTGATGAAATTGCTATTCTGTAAATGAGTAGATATATTTTGTATTACATTCCCATATATTTGCCTCAGTGAATTTGCCTCTAAAGTCAAATAAACTCAAGCCTTTAATTTTTAGCCTATGGATGTCTATAATCTGGGGGTCAAACCAGTGCTATGTGACTACAGGCTGTAATCTGGGGGTGGAACCAGTGCTGTGTGACTACATGCTGTAATCTGGGGGTGGAACCAGTGCTATGTGACTACAGGCTGTAATCTGGGGGTGAAACCAGTGCTACGTGACTACAGGCTGTAATCTGGGGGTGGAACCAGTGCTGTGTGACTACATGCTGTAATCTGGGGGTGAAACCAGTGCTACGTGACTACAGGCTGTAATCTGGGGGTGAAACCAGTGCTATGTGACTACAGGCTGTAATCTGGGGGTCAAACCAGTGCTGTGTGACTACAGGCTGTAATCTGGGGGTCAAACCAGTGCTATGTGACTACAGGCTGTAATCTGGGGGTGAAACCAGTGCTGTGTGACTACAGGCTGTAATCTGGGGGTGAAACCAGTGCTATGTGACTACAGGCTGTAATCTGGGGGTGAAACCAGTGCTATGTGACTACAGGCTGTAATCTGGGGGTGAAACCAGTGCTGTGTGACTACAGGCTGTAATCTGGGGGTGAAACCAGTGCTATGTGACTACAGGCTGTAATCTGGGGGTGAAACCAGTGCTATGTGACTACAGGCTGTAATCTGGGGGTCAAACCAGTGCTGTGTGACTACAGGCTGTAATCTGGGGGTGAAACCAGTGCTGTGTGACTACAGGCTGTAATCTGGGGGTGGAACCAGTGCTATGTGACTACAGGCTGTAATCTGGGGGTGAAACCAGTGCTATGTGACTACAGGCTGTAAACTGGGGGTGAAACCAGTGCTGTGTGACTACAGGCTGTAATCTGGGGGTGAAACCAGTGCTATGTGACTACAGGCTGTAATCTGGGGGTCAAACCAGTGCTCTGTGACTACAGGCTGTAATCTGTGGGTGAAACCAGTGCTATGTGACTACAGGCTGTAATCTGGGGGTGAAACCAGTGCTGTGTGACTACAGGCTGTAATCTGGGGGTGGAACCAGTGCTATGTGACTACAGGCTGTAATCTGGGGGTGAAACCAGTGCTATGTGACTACAGGCTGTAATCTGGGGGTGAAACCAGTGCTGTGTGACTACAGGCTGTAATCTGGGGGTAGAACCAGTGCTGTGTGACTACAGGCTGTAATCTGGGGGTGAAACCAGTGCTATGTGACTACAGGCTGTAATCTGGGGGTGAAACCAGTGCTATGTGACTACAGGCTGTAATCTGGGGGTGAAACCAGTGCTATGTGACTACAGGCTGTAATCTGGGGGTGGAACCAGTGCTATGTGACTACAGGCTGTAATCTGGGGGTGAAACCAGTGCTATGTGACTACAGGCTGTAATCTGGGGGTGAAACCAGTGCTATGTGACTACAGGCTGTAATCTGGGGGTGGAACCAGTGCTGTGTGACTACAGGCTGTAATCTGGGGGTGAAACCAGTGCTATGTGACTACAGGCTGTAATCTGGGGGTGAAACCAGTGCTGTGTGCTATGTGACTACAGGCTGTAATCTGGGGGTGAAACCAGTGCTGTGTGACTACAGGCTGTAATCTGGGGGTGGAACCAGTGCTACGTGACTACAGGCTGTAATCTGGGGGTGAAACCAGTGCTACGTGACTACAGGCTGTAATCTGGGGGTGAAACCAGTGCTATGTGACTACAGGCTGTAATCTGGGGGTGAGACCAGTGCTATGTGACTACAGGCTGTAATCTGGGGTGAAACCAGTGCTATGTGACTACAGGCTGTAATCTGGGGGTGAAACCAGTGCTGTGTGACTACAGGCTGTAATCTGGGGGTGAAACCAGTGCTATGTGACTACAGGCTGTAATCTGGGGGTGAAACCAGTGCTATGTGACTACAGGCTGTAATCTGGGGGTGAGACCAGTGCTATGTGACTACAGGCTGTAATCTGGGGGTGAAACCAGTGCTATGTGACTACAGGCTGTAATCTGGGGGTGAAACCAGTGCTATGTGACTACAGGCTGTAATCTGGGGGTGGAACCAGTGCTGTGTGACTACAGGCTGTAATCTGGGGGTGAAACCAGTGCTGTGTGACTACAGGCTGTAATCTGGGGGTGAAACCAGTGCTATGTGACTACAGGCTGTAATCTGGGGGTGGAACCAGTGCTGTGTGACTACAGGCTGTAATCTGGGGGTGAAACCAGTGCTATGTGACTACAGGCTGCAATCTGGGGGTGAAACCAGTGCTGTGTGACTACAGGCTGTAATCTGGGGGTGGAACCAGTGCTGTGTGACTACAGGCTGTAATCTGGGGGTGAAACCAGTGCTGTGTGACTACAGGTTGTAATCTGGGGGTCAAACCAGTGCTATGTGACTACAGGCTGTAATCTGGGGGTGAAACCAGTGCTGTGTGACTACAGGCTGTAATCTGGGGGTGAAACCAGTGCTATGTGACTACAGGTTGTAATCCTGGGGTGAAACCAGTGCTATGTGACTACAGGCTGTAATCTGGGGGTGAAACCAGTGCTATGTGACTACAGGCTGTAATCTGGGGGTGAAACCAGTGCTATGTGACTACAGGCTGTAATCTGGGGGTGAAACCAGTGCTGTGTGACTACAGGTTGTAATCTGGGGGTGAAACCAGTGCTATGTGACTACAGGCTGTAATCTGGGGTGAAACCAGTGCTGTGTGACTACAGGTTGTAATCTGGGGGTCAAACCAGTGCTATGTGACTACAGGCTGTAATCTGGGGTGAAACCAGTGCTGTGTGACTACAGGCTGTAATCTGGGGGTGAAACCAGTGCTATGTGACTACAGGTTGTAATCCTGGGGTGAAACCAGTGCTATGTGACTACAGGCTGTAATCTGGGGTGAAACCAGTGCTGTGTGACTACAGGCTGTAATCTGGGGTGGAACCAGTGCTATGTGACTACAGGCTGTAATCTGGGGGTGAAACCAGTGCTATGTGACTACAGGCTGTAATCTGGGGGTGAAACCAGTGCTGTGTGACTACAGGCTGTAATCTGGGGTAGAACCAGTGCTGTGTGACTACAGGCTGTAATCTGGGGTGAAACCAGTGCTATGTGACTACAGGCTGTAATCTGGGGGTGAAACCAGTGCTATGTGACTACAGGCTGTAATCTGGGGGTGAAACCAGTGCTATGTGACTACAGGCTGTAATCTGGGGTGGAACCAGTGCTATGTGACTACAGGCTGTAATCTGGGGGTGAAACCAGTGCTATGTGACTACAGGCTGTAATCTGGGGGTGAAACCAGTGCTATGTGACTACAGGCTGTAATCTGGGGGTGGAACCAGTGCTGTGTGACTACAGGCTGTAATCTGGGGGTGAAACCAGTGCTATGTGACTACAGGCTGTAATCTGGGGGTGAAACCAGTGCTGTGTGCTATGTGACTACAGGCTGTAATCTGGGGGTGAAACCAGTGCTGTGTGACTACAGGCTGTAATCTGGGGGTGGAACCAGTGCTACGTGACTACAGGCTGTAATCTGGGGGTGAAACCAGTGCTACGTGACTACAGGCTGTAATCTGGGGGTGAAACCAGTGCTATGTGACTACAGGCTGTAATCTGGGGTGAGACCAGTGCTATGTGACTACAGGCTGTAATCTGGGGGTGAAACCAGTGCTATGTGACTACAGGCTGTAATCTGGGGGTGAAACCAGTGCTGTGTGACTACAGGCTGTAATCTGGGGGTGAAACCAGTGCTATGTGACTACAGGCTGTAATCTGGGGGTGAAACCAGTGCTATGTGACTACAGGCTGTAATCTGGGGGTGAGACCAGTGCTATGTGACTACAGGCTGTAATCTGGGGGTGAAACCAGTGCTATGTGACTACAGGCTGTAATCTGGGGGTGAAACCAGTGCTATGTGACTACAGGCTGTAATCTGGGGGTGGAACCAGTGCTGTGTGACTACAGGCTGTAATCTGGGGTGAAACCAGTGCTGTGTGACTACAGGCTGTAATCTGGGGGTGAAACCAGTGCTATGTGACTACAGGCTGTAATCTGGGGGTGGAACCAGTGCTGTGTGACTACAGGCTGTAATCTGGGGGTGAAACCAGTGCTATGTGACTACAGGCTGCAATCTGGGGGTGAAACCAGTGCTGTGTGACTACAGGCTGTAATCTGGGGGTGGAACCAGTGCTGTGTGACTACAGGCTGTAATCTGGGGGTGAAACCAGTGCTGTGTGACTACAGGTTGTAATCTGGGGGTCAAACCAGTGCTATGTGACTACAGGCTGTAATCTGGGGTGAAACCAGTGCTGTGTGACTACAGGCTGTAATCTGGGGTGAAACCAGTGCTATGTGACTACAGGTTGTAATCCTGGGGTGAAACCAGTGCTATGTGACTACAGGCTGTAATCTGGGGGTGAAACCAGTGCTATGTGACTACAGGCTGTAATCTGGGGGTGAAACCAGTGCTATGTGACTACAGGCTGTAATCTGGGGGTGAAACCAGTGCTGTGTGACTACAGGTTGTAATCTGGGGGTGAAACCAGTGCTATGTGACTACAGGCTGTAATCTGGGGGTGAAACCAGTGCTGTGTGACTACAGGTTGTAATCTGGGGGTCAAACCAGTGCTATGTGACTACAGGCTGTAATCTGGGGGTGAAACCAGTGCTGTGTGACTACAGGCTGTAATCTGGGGGTGAAACCAGTGCTATGTGACTACAGGTTGTAATCCTGGGGTGAAACCAGTGCTATGTGACTACAGGCTGTAATCTGGGGGTGAAACCAGTGCTATGTGACTACAGGCTGTAATCTGGGGGTGAAACCAGTGCTATGTGACTACAGGCTGTAATCTGGGGGTGAAACCAGTGCTGTGTGACTACAGGCTGTAATCTGGGGGTGGAACCAGTGCTATGTGCTATGTGACTACAGGCTGTAATCTGTGGGTGAAACCAGTGCTATGTGACTACAGGCTGTAATCTGGGGGTGAAACCAGTGCTATGTGACTACAGGCTGTAATCTGGGGGTGAAACCAGTGCTGTGTGACTACAGTGCAATGATGTTGACCAGAGCCCTGTGCAACAGTAGTTCACTACATAGGGAATAGGGTGCCCTTTGGGACACAGCCCTGGTATTCATAGGAGCCTATGGTTTTAGGTTGGAAATGATTTAAATGGAGTAGAGAGGAGGCTGGGGAGGCTCGTCTGGGCCGGGGGAGAGGAGGCTCGTCTGGGCCAGGGGAGAGGAGGCTCGTCTGGGCCCCGGGGGAGAGGAGGCTCGTCTGGGCCGGGGGAGAGGAGGCTCGTCTGGGCCGGGGGAGAGGAGGCTCGTCTGGGCCGGGGGAGAGGAGGCTCGTCTGGGCCGGGGGAGAGGAGGCTCGTCTGGGCCCCGGGGGAGAGGAGGCTCGTCTGGGCCGGGGAGAGGAGGCTCGTCTGTGCCGGGGGAGAGGAGGCTCGTCTGGGCCGGGGGAGAGGAGGCTCGTCTGGGCCGGGGGAGAGGAGGCTCGTCTGGGCCCCGGGGAGAGGAGGCTCGTCTGGGCCGAGGGAGAGGAGGCTCGTCTGGGCCGGGGGAGAGGAGGCTCGTCTGGGCCCCGGGGGAGAGGAGGCTCGTCGGTGCCCCGAGGGAGAGGAGGGTCGTCTGGGCCGGGGGAGAGGAGGCTCGTCTGGGCCGGGGGAGAGGAGGCTCGTCTGGGCCGGGGGAGAGGAGGCTACAGGCCGGGGGAGAGGAGGCTCGTCTGGGCAGGGGGAGAGGAGGCTCGTCTGGGCCGGGGGAGGGAGGCTCGTCTGGGCCGGGGGAGAGGAGGCTCGTCTGGGCCCCGGGGAGAGGAGGCTCGTCTGGGCCGGGGGAGAGGAGGCTCGTCTGGGCCCCGGGGGAGAGGAGGCTCGTCTGGGCCGGGGGAGAGGAGGCTCGTCTGGGCCCCGGGAGAGAGGAGGCTCGTCTGGGCCGGGGGAGTGGAGGCTCGTCTGGGCCGGGGGAGAGGAGGCTCGTCTGGGCCGGGGGAGGGGAGGCTCGTCTGGGCCGGGGGAGAGGAGGCTCGTCTGGGCCCCGGGGGAGGGGAGGCTCGTCTGGGCCCCGGGGAGAGGAGGCTCGTCTGGGCCCCGGGGGAGAGGAGGCTCGTCTGGGCCCCGGGGGAGAGGAGGCTACAGGCCGGGGGAGAGGGGGCTCGTCTGGGCCGGGGGAGAGGAGGCTCGTCTGGGCCGGGGGAGAGGAGGCTCGTCTGGGCCGGGGGAGAGGAGGCCCGTCTGGGCCGGGGGAGAGGAGGCTCGTCTGGGCCGGGGGAGAGGAGGCTCGTCTGGGCCGGGGGAGAGGAGGCTCGTCTGGGCCCCGAGGGAGAGGAGGCTCGTCTGGGCCGGGGGAGAGGAGGCTCGTCTGGGCCCCGAGGGAGAGGAGGCTCGTCTGGGCCGGGGGAGAGGAGGCTCGTCTGGGCCCCGGGGGAGAGGAGGCTCGTCTGGGCCGGGGAGAGGAGGCTCGTCTGGGCCGGGGGAGGAGGAGGCTCGTCTGGGCCGGGGAGAGGAGGCTCGTCTGGGCCCCGGGGGAGAGGAGGCTGGGGAGGCTCGTCTGGGCCCGGGGAGAGGAGGCTCGTCTGGGCCCCGGGGGAGAGGAGGCTGGGGAGGCTCGTCTGGGCCCGGGGAGAGGAGGCTCGTCTGGGCCCCGGGGGAGAGGAGGCTCGTCTGGGCCGGGGGAGAGGAGGCTCGTCTGGGCCCCGGGGGAGAGGAGGCTCGTCTGGGCCGGGGGAGGGGAGGCTCGTCTGGGCCGGGGGAGAGGAGGCTCGTCTGGGCCGGGGGAGAGGAGGCTCGTCTGGGCCCCGGGGGAGAGGAGGCTCGTCTGGGCCCCGGGGGAGAGGAGGCTCGTCTGGGCCCCGGGGGAGAGGAGGCTACAGGCCGGGGGAGAGGAGGCTCGTCTGGGCCCCGGGGGAGAGGAGGCTACAGGCCGGGGGAGAGGAGGATCGTCTGGGCCGGGGGAGAGGAGGCTCGTCTGGGCCGGGGGAGAGGAGGCTCGTCTGGGCCCCGAGGGAGAGGAGGCTCGTCTGGGCCGGGGGAGAGGAGGCTCGTCTGGGCCGGGGGAGAGGAGGCTCGTCTGGGCCGGGGGAGAGGAGGCTCGTCTGGGCCCCGGGGGAGAGGAGGCTCGTCTGGGCCCCGGGGGAGAGGAGGCTCGTCTGGGCCCCGGGGGAGAGGAGGCTACAGGCCGGGGGAGAGGAGGCTCGTCTGGGCCCCGGGGGAGAGGAGGCTACAGGCCGGGGGAGAGGAGGATCGTCTGGGCCGGGGGAGAGGAGGCTCGTCTGGGCCGGGGGAGAGGAGGCTCGTCTGGGCCGGGGGAGAGGAGGCTCGTCTGGGCCCCGAGGGAGAGGAGGCTCGTCTGGGCCGGGGGAGAGGAGGCTCGTCTGGGCCCCGAGGGGAGAGGAGGCTCGTCTGGGCCGGGGGAGAGGAGGCTCGTCTGGGCCGGGGGAGAGGAGGCTCGTCTGGGCCCCGGGGGAGAGGAGGCTCATCTGGGCCCCGGGGGAGAGGAGGCTCGTCTGGGCCGGGGGAGAGGAGGCTCGTCTGGGCCCCGGGGGAGAGGAGGCTGGGGAGGCTCGTCTGGGCCCGGGGAGAGGAGGCTCGTCTGGGCCCCGGGGGAGAGGAGGCTCGTCTGGGCCGGGGGAGAGGAGGCTCGTCTGGGCCGGGGGAGAGGAGGCTCGTCTGGGCCCCGGGGGAGAGGAGGCTCGTCTGGGCCGGGGGAGAGGAGGCTCGTCTGGGCCCCGGGGAGAGGAGGCTCGTCTGGGCCGGGGGAGGGAGGCTCGTCTGGGCCCCGGGGAGAGGAGGCTCGTCTGGGCCGGGGGAGGGAGGCTCGTCTGGGCCGGGGGAGAGGAGGCTCGTCTGGGCCGGGGGAGAGGAGGCTCGTCTGGGCCCCGGGGGTGAGGAGGCTCGTCTGGGCCCCGGGGGAGAGGAGGCTCGTCTGGGCCCCGGGGGAGAGGAGGCTACAGGCCGGGGGAGAGGAGGCTCGTCTGGGCCCCGGGGGAGAGGAGGCTACAGGCCGGGGGAGAGGAGGATCGTCTGGGCCGGGGGAGAGGAGGCTCGTCTGGGCCGGGGGAGAGGAGGCTCGTCTGGGCCCCGGGGGAGAGGAGGCTGGGGAGGCTCGTCTGGGCCCGGGGAGAGGAGGCTCGTCTGGGCCCCGGGGGAGAGGAGGCTCGTCTGGGCCGGGGAGAGGAGGCTCGTCTGGGCCGGGGGAGAGGAGGCTCGTCTGGGCCCCGGGGAGAGGAGGCTCGTCTGGGCCGGGGGAGAGGAGGCTCGTCTGGGCCCCGGGGGAGGAGGAGGCTCGTCTGGGCCGGGGGAGGGGAGGCTCGTCTGGGCCGGGGGAGAGGAGGCTCGTCTGGGCCCCGGGGGAGAGGAGGCTCGTCTGGGCCCCGGGGGAGAGGAGGCTCGTCTGGGCCGGGGGAGAGGAGGCTACAGGCCGGGGGAGAGGAGGCTACAGGCCGGGGGAGAGGAGGCTCGTCTGGGCCCCGGGGGAGAGGAGGCTACAGGCCGGGGGAGAGGAGGCTCGTCTGGGCCGGGGGAGAGGAGGCTCGTCTGGGCCCCGGGGGAGAGGAGGCTCGTCTGGGCCCGGGGGAGATTTATAAAAAGAAAACAATATCTAGAATGTTTTTCTATCTGTGTGTGCTGCTATAGTGAAATATAACCCAGGGGTCTCCTGGGTAAGCAGGCAGGAAGCTCAGACATGCCGCGCACACACACACATACACACACACACTCACACACACACACAGGCATGGAATATTTTTTGAATAAGACCTTATTTCCTCCTTGGATGACAAACATACAGTACCAGTGAATGGTTTGGATGAAAACCTTGCCACAATACACTGGAAAGTAACAATCTAACGAGCTAACACCCAACCCTGTGTTTGATCATGACTTCTTAACGAAAAGTTACTTAAATCAATATTTTAACGTGAGATTCAAATCTATTCTTTTGTTGATGCTTTGCTGTTTCGTGTCAAAATACCACAAGCGTTTCATCCATGTCTCA
Organism: Oncorhynchus masou masou; assembly: GCF_036934945.1. Taxonomy (NCBI): domain Eukaryota; kingdom Metazoa; phylum Chordata; class Actinopteri; order Salmoniformes; family Salmonidae; genus Oncorhynchus; species Oncorhynchus masou. The sequence continues at coordinate 172,533 of NW_027012811.1, forward strand.
TCCATGTCTCATCCATGTCTCATCCATGTCTCATCCATGTCTCATCCATGTCTCATCCACACATACAGAGAATATAAACGTGCCCTGATCTCCAAATCCTTCTAAAGAGTTGGAATAACTCCATGAAGTTAAAACCTGCCCTGACTGTTCACCATGCAATTCTCTGCCTAATTGGACTGTTTGTGTTCCTGTGGAGAGTGCAATAGATTGTGTTCGAATCTCTCTGGAAGAGAAGAGAGGAGAGTGTTTGGGCTAGCCCTGGTCCAGGTCCTCCTGATAGCCTCATCAATCATCCCACCTGATCTGAAACTCCCTGGAAGAGAAGAGAGGAGAGTGTTTGGGCTAGCCCTGGTCCAGGTCCTCCTGATAGCCTCATCAATCAACCCACCCGGCAAGGCCAGCTCCTCTACTTCCACACTCCACCACATGGGCTGCATTTCAAATGGCACCCTATTTCCTGTATAGTGCAACCATTTTGACCAGAGACCTGGACAACAGTAGTTCACTCCATAGGGAATAGGGTGCCCTTTGGGACACAGTCCTGCTATTCATAGGAGCCTATGGTTTTAGGTGGGAAATGATTTAAATGAACTCCAGTCTGTGTAAACTTCCTCACGCCTATCTTCACCCCCAAAGGAGACGAGGCTTTACACTCCTGTTCATCATGGAAACTTCTAGAGGGAGAATGTTGGACTCAGTCATTTGTTATGAGAGTTTTGATTGCTGAACAGGAATAATAGCCCTCCGTTGGGCTTTGACTGCAATGGCTTTGGGTGATTGTTAAATAATGAGAATTAGAGCCACTCAGTAAAGTAAATCCCGTTCAGGGCTCGACTATGTCCCTTCTTCTTGTTTTTCTCGATGGGTGGTTGTAGAAATTGTAAAAAAGAATATATATATATATATAAAACATACAGGGAAAAAGCTCCACAGGGGTACAGGATCCACAGAGGTACAGGATCCACAGAGGTACAGGATCCACAGAGGTACAGGATCCACAGAGGTACAGGATCCACAGAGGTACAGGATCCACAGAGGTACAGGATCCACAGAGATACAGGATCCACAGAGGTACAGAGATACAGGATCCACAGAGATACAGGATCCACAGAGATACAGGATCCACAGAGGTACAGGATCCACAGAGATACAGGATCCACAGAGGTACAGGATCCACAGAGATACAGGATCCACAGAGATACAGGATCCACAGAGATACAGGATCCACAGAGGTACAGGATCCACAGAGATACAGGATCCACAGAGGTACAGGATCCACAGAGGTACAGGATCCACAGAAATACAGGATCCACAGAGATACAGGATCCACAGAGATACAGGATCCACAGAGGTACAGGATCCACAGAGGTACAGGGGTACAGGATCCACAGAGGTACAGGATCCACAGAGATACAGGATCCACAGAGATACAGGATCCACAGAGGTACAGGATCCACAGAGGTACAGGATCCACAGAGATACAGGATCCACAGAGGTACAGGGGTACAGGATCCACAGAGGTACAGGATCCACAGAGGTACAGGATCCACAGAGATACAGGATCCACAGAGGTACAGGATCCACAGAGGTACAGGATCCACAGAGGTACAGGATCCACAGAGGTACAGGATCCACAGAGATACAGGATCCACAGAGGTACAGGGGTACAGGATCCACAGAGGTACAGGATCCACAGAGGTACAGGATCCACAGAGGTACAGGATCCACAGAGGTACAGGATCCACAGAGATACAGGATCCACCGGGGTACAGGGGTACAGGATCCACAGAGATACAGGATCCACAGAGATACAGGATCCACAGAGATACAGGATCCACAGAGGTACAGGATCCACAGAGGTACAGGATCCACAGAGATACAGGATCCACAGAGATACAGGATCCACAGAGGTACAGGATCCACAGAGATACAGGATCCACAGAGATACAGAGATACAGGATCCACAGAGATACAGAGATACAGGATCCACAGAGGTACAGGATCCACAGAGGTACAGAGATACAGGATCCACAGAGGTACAGGATCCACAGAGGTACAGGATCCACAGAGGTACAGGATCCACAGAGGTACAGGATCCACAGAGGTACAGGATCCACAGAGATACAGAGATACAGGATCCACAGAGGTACAGGATCCACAGAGGTACAGAGATACAGGATCCACAGAGGTACAGAGATACAGGATCCACAGAGGTACAGGATCCACAGAGGTACAGAGATACAGGATCCACAGAGGTACAGGATCCACAGAGGTACAGAGATACAGGATCCACAGAGGTACAGGATCCGGTCCACGGAGCAGGACTGAAGTACCAGGGTATCTTGCTATATGAAAGCAGCATGTTTTGTCCCGGTGGGGACAGATATTCCAGAGCCGTACTGCAAGGTCGGTCGTACGCTGATACATTTAAGCACACAGTTGCAAAGTACGGCCCTCGGGAGGTCCTCAATTATTAAATGGTACAAATCTCTAACTCTCCTTATCACTAAGGTTCACTGTGCTTGTGTCCCAAATGTTACCTTATTCCCTATAGACAGTAGTGCACTACATTTGAGGGTGATATTTGGGCTCCATCCCGTAATTGTTAGCTCGGGAAACGCTGAGGCTGGACAAAAGCCTGGCGCAGGCTGAATCTTCACCATTGTGGGAGAGCTATTGGAGAGGAGTGCTGTAATGTATTGAACGGTAACAATGCACCATCCCACAATACCAGTATGGAGAATTATCCCCCACCTGACAAAAGCTTTGCCAAGCAGTTTCCATTTCATCACGACAAGAAAAAAAGTCATTCTCTTTTCAACCCGTTGAATTGGAAAACCTGTCACCAAGTGTCATACTTGGTGATATATATATATATATACATATACATATACATATGCATAGAAGAAGGAAAAGGAAAACAGAGCCAACATCCATTGCCATTGGATGTTGATTGTTTCAGTGGACGGGCAACAACTGTGATTGGTCCACACTCAGCAAGATGTTGCAGGAAGGTTTCCTTCACTTGCTGTTTGTATTTATTTACTTGTTTACTGCGTCAGGATGGTGTTAGATCTTTCCTTGACAAGTATTCCTCACCCCCTTTGTTTCAGGCTCTCTGCAGCTTTCCCCCTGATCCACCATCCTCCCCTCTGATCCACCATCTCCCCCCTGATCCACCATCCTCCCCCCTGATCCACCATCTTCTCCCCTGATCCACCATCTTCCCCCCTGATCCACCATCTCCCCCCTGATCCACCATCCTCCCCCCTGATCCACCATCTTCCCCCTGATCCACCATCCTCCCCCTGATCCACCATCCTCCCCCTGATCCACCATCCTCCCCCTGATCCACCATCTCCCCCTGATCCACCATCCTCCCCCTGATCCACCATCCTCCCCCTGATCCACCATCCTCCCCCTGATCCACCATCCTCCCCCTGATCCACCATCCTCCCCCCGATCCACCATCCTCTCCCCCGATCCACCATCCTCCCCCTGATCCACCATCCTCCCCCTGATCCACCATCTTCCCCCTGATCCACCATCTTCCCCCTGATCCACCATCCTCCCCCTGATCCACCATCTCCCCCTGATCCACCATCCTCCCCCTGATCCACCATCTTCCCCCCGATCCAATATCCTCCCCCTGATCCACCATCCTCCCCCTGATCCACCATCCTCCCCCTGATCCACCATCCTCCCCCTGATCCACCATCCTCCCCCTGATCCACCATCCTCTCCCCTGATCCACCATCCTCCCCCTGATCCACCATCCTCCCCCTGATCCACCATCCTCCCCCTGATCCACCATCTTCCCCCTGACCACCATCTTCCCCCTGATCCACCATCTTCCCCCTGATCCACCATCTTCCCCCTGATCCACCATCTTCCCCCCTGATCCACCATCCTCCCCCCTGATCCACCATCCTCCCCCCTGATCCACCATCTCCCCAAACCAACCGAACACGGGTCTTGTTGCTCGCTTCAGAATCATTACAATCATTTGTCACCTTTATCACCGTTGGGCTCGCTTTACAGCATTGTGATTGGCTTGGCCCGGGAGTTTGTGTTTGTACAAATTCTAAAAGGCTGCATCCCTACGTAGTGCACTAGATTTGACCAGACCCATATGGGCCTTGTTTAAACGTAGTGCACTGTATAAGTAGTAGGATACAATTTGGGACAATATAAAAAGTGTTTACGGTTTAACATTGTGGAAGTGATGAGGTGTGGGAGGGAGAGGAGCTTTATGGGTTTAACATTGTGGTAGTGATGAGGTGTGGGAGGGAGGGGTGCTTTATGGGTTTATTCCAGTTCATTGCCTAAAAAGAGTCAGAGGATTACTACTGCACTCTGACCACAGATTACTACTGCACTCTAAACACAGATTACTACTGCACTCTAGACACAGATTACTACAGCACTCTGACCACAGATTACTACAGCACTATAAACACAGATTACTACTGCACTCTAAACACAGATTACTACTGCACTCTAAACACAGATTACTACTGCACTCTAAACACAGATTACTACTGCACTCTAAACACAGATTACTACTGCACTGTAAACACAGATTACTACTGCACTGTAAACACAGATTACTACTGCACTCAAAACACAGATTACTACTGCACTGTAAACACAGATTACTACTGCACTCAAAACACAGATTACTACTGCACTGTAAACACAGATTACTACTGCACTCAAAACACAGATTACTACTGCACTCTAAACACAGATTACTACTGCACTCTAAACACAGATTACTACTGCACTCTAAACACAGATTACTACTGCACTCTAAACACAGATTACTACTGCACTGTAAACACAGATTACTACTGCACTGTAAACACAGATTACTACTGCACTCAAAACACAGATTACTACTGCACTGTAAACACAGATTACTACTGCACTCTAAACACAGAATACTACTGCACTGTAAACACAGATTACTACTGCACTGTAAACACAGATTACTACTGCACTGTAAACACAGATTACTACTGCACTCTAAACACAGATTACTACTGCACTGTAAACACAGATTACTACTGCACTCTAAACACAGATTACTACTGCACTGTAAACACAGATTACTACTGCACTGTAAACACAGATTACTACTGCACTCTAAACACAGATTACTACTGCACTGTAAACACAGATTACTACTGCACTCTAAACACAGATTACTACTGCACTCAAAACACAGATTACTACTGCACTCTAAACACAGATTACTACTGCACTCTGACCACAGATTACTACTGCACTCTAAACACAGATTACTACTGCACTCTAAACACAGATTACTACTGCACTCTAAACACAGATTACTACTGCACTCTGACCACAGATTACTACTGCACTCTAAACACAGATTACTACTGCACTCTAAACACAGATTACTACTGCACTCTGACCACAGATTACTACTGCACTCAATACACAGATTACTACTGCACTCTAAACACAGATTACTACTGCACTCTAAACACAGATTACTACTGCACTGTAAACACAGAATACTACTGCACTCTAAACACAGATTACTACTGCACTCTAAACACAGATTACTACTGCACTGTAAACACAGATTACTACTGCACTCAAAACACAGATTACTACTGCACTCTAAACACAGATTACTACTGCACTCTAAACACAGATTACTACTGCACTCTAATCACAGATTACTACTGCACTCTAAACACAGATTACTACTGCACTCTAAACACAGATTACTACTGCACTCTAGACACAGATTACTACTGCACTCTGACCACAGATTACTACTGCACTCTGACCACAGATTACTACTGCACTCTGAACACAGATTACTACTGCACTCTAAACACAGATTACTACTGCACTCTGACCACAGATTACTACTGCACTCTAAACACAGATTACTACTGCACTCTGACCACAGAATAATACTGCACTCTAAACACAGATTACTACTGCACTCTAATCACAGCTGTCAGTACTGTATGCCCACTGCGACCTGCCTTTGCTGGCCTGGGTCTGTGCTGGGCTGAGTTGGGTCTGTGCTGGTCTGAGTTGGGTCTGTGCTGGTCTGAGCTGGGTCTGTGCTGGGCTGTGTTGGGTCTGTGTTGTGTCTGTGCTAGGTCTGTGTCTGTCCTGTGTCTGAGTTGGGTCTGTGCTGGGCTGAGTTGGGTCTGTGCTGTGTCTGTGTTGTGTCTGTGCTAGGTCTGTGTCTGCCCTGTGTCTGAGCTGGGTCTGTGCTGGGCTGTGTTGGGTCTGTGCTGTGTCTGTGCTGTGTCTGTGCTAGGTCTGTGTCTGTGTTGTGTCTGAGTTGGGTCTGTGCTGGGCTGAGTTGGGTCTGTGCTGTGTCTGTGTTGTGTCTGTGCTAGGTCTGTGCTGGTCTGAGCTGGTCTGTGCTGGGTCTGTGCTGGTCTGGTCTGGGTCTAGAGAAGTACAGGGCCTTGGGAAAGTTTTCAGACCCCTTGACTATTCCCACATTTTGTTACCTTACAGCATTATTCTAAAATTGATTAAATGTTATTTTACTTCATCAATCAATACACAATATCCCCTAATGACAAAGCAAAAACAGGTTGACATTTTTGCTAATTTATAAAAAATAAAAAAAATACAACATTTATATAAGTTTTCAGACCCCTTAATCTGAACTGTGTTGAAGCATCTTTGGCAGCGATTACAGCCTCGTCTTCTACGGGTATGACGCAACAAGCTTGGCACACCTGTATTTGGGCAGTTTCTCCCATTCTTCTCTGCAGATCCTCTCAAGCTTTGTCAGGTTGGATGAGCAGCGTCTCTGCACAGCTATTCTCAGGTCTCTCCAGAGATGTTAAATCGGATTCAAGTCCGGGCTCTGGCTGGGCCACTCAAGGACATTGAGTCTGAAACCACTCCTGCATTGTCTTGGCTGTGTGCTTAGGGTCGTTGTCCTGTTGGAAGGTGAACCTTCGCCCCAGTCTGTGGTCCTGAGTTGTGATGCTTGGCATTCAGGCCAAAGAGTTCAATCTTTGTTTCAGCTTTGTTTCATCAGACCATCTTGTTTCTCATGGTCTGAGAGTCTTTAGGTGCCTTTTGGCAAACCAAGCGGTCTGTCATGTGCCTTTTACTGATGAGTAGCTTCCACTCTGACAAAAAGGCCTGATTGATGGAGTGCTGCAGAGATGGTTGTCCTTCTGGAAGTGTCTCCCATCTCCACAGTGGAGCTCTAGAGCTCTGTCAAAGTGACCATCTGGTTCTTGGTCACCTCCCTGACCAAGGCCCCTCTCCACTGATTGGTCAGTTTGGCCGGGCGGCCAGCTCTCGGAAGAGTCTTGGTGGTTCCAAATTCTTCCATTTAAGAATTCTTGGGGATTTTCAATGCTGCAGACATTTTTTGGTACCCTTCCCCAGATCTGTGCCTCGACACAATCCTGTCTCGGAGCTCTACGGACAATTCCTTCGACCCCATGTCTTGGTTTTTGCTCTGACATGCACTGTCAACTGTGGGACCTTATATAGACAGGTGTGTACCTTTCCAAATCATGTCCAATCAGTTGAATTTACCACAGATCGAATCCAATGAAGTTGTAGAAACATCTCAAGGATGATCAATGATCAATGGAAACAGGATGCACCTGAGCTCAATTCCGAGTCTCATAGCAAGGTACAAATCTGTCGTTCTGCCCCTGAACAGGCAGTTAACCCACTGTTCCAAGGCCGTCATTGAAAATAAGAATTTGTTCTTAACTGGCCTGTCTAGTTAAATAAAGGTAAAATATATATTTTATATATTTTTTTTAAAGGGTCTGAAAAAGTATGACTTTATTTTTAATACATTTGCAAACATTCTAAAAACCTGTTTTTGCTTTGTCATTATGGGTATTGTGATGTCATTATGGGGTATTGTGATGTCATTATGGGGTATTGTGATGTCATTATGGGGTATTGTGATGTAATTATGGGGTATTGTGATGTCATTATGGGGTATTGTGTGTAGATTGCTGAGGATTTTTTATTTATTTAATCCATCTCAGAATAAGGCTCTAATGTAACTGAATGTAGAAAAAGTCAAGGGGTCTGAATACTTTCTGAATGCAGTGTATCATGCAGGGCCTCTAAACACACACACACAACCAGTGCAGTAATTTCAGGTCACCGTATTAGGTTAAAACTAGGCCCCTTAATTAAAAGAAGGCTTGTTAAACAATGGCATCTTAATTGTTAACATATTCATTTCGGATATCACTTGGTTATTAATTAAATCCACGGGACAGAAAATGAATAAATGCAACAAACATGTTTCCGTTACTAGCAAACACAGTCATGGGTGGTACTGGTAACTCTAAAATTCACTCTGAAGGCACCCTGGGAAATATGCAAATGAGGCTTAAAGCCTGATAGAAGGTCTAGTCGATTCCGGTTCTGGAAGGCTTTGGATTTTGGTTCTTCAAAGTCTTCAGAGAAGCTAAAAGGGTTTGCCTGTGGCATTGCTCTCAAGATCCTTATTTGGTTCCAGCTTGCACCTTATTTATTCATTCATCTAAAAATATATTTATTTTACCCCTTTTTTGTGGTATCCAATTGGTAGTTACAGTCTTGTCTCATCGCTGCAACTCCCATATGGACTCGGGAGAGGTGAAGGTCGAGAACTGTGCGTCCTCTGCAACACAACCCTGCCAAGCCACTTCTTGACACAATGCCCGCTTATGCCGAAAGCCAGCCGCACCAATGTGTCGGAGGAAACACCGTACACCTGGTGACTGTGTCAGTGTGCACAAACTGACCCTAGCCCCCGACACATAAACTACTGCAGCATAAATACTGGAGGCTGAGACAGGAGGGGTCAGGAGACACTGTAGTATCTCTGTTACCTACAGACACTAACAGCACCTGTTCATCTTAGGATACCTATGGTATCTAGTATCTCTGTAACCTATGGTGTCTAGTATGTCTGCTACCTACAGTATCTAGTACCTCTGTTACCTACAGTATCTAGTATCTCTCTTTCTTTATCTCTCTTGGAGGACCTGAGCCCTAGGACCATGCCTCAGGACTACCTGGCATGATGACTCCTTGCTGTCCCCAGTCCACCTGGCCATGCTGCTGCTCCATTTTCAACTGTTCTGCCTGTGATTATTATTATTTGACCATGCTGGTCATTTATGAACATTTGAACATCTTGGTCATGTTCTGTTATAATCTCCACCTGGCACAGCCAGAAGAGGACTGGCCAACCCTCATAGCCTGGTTCCTCTCTAGGTTTCTTCCTAGGTTCTGGCCTTTCTAGGGAGTTGTTCCTAGCCACTGTGTTTCTACACCTGCATTGCTTGCTGTTTGGGGTTTTAGGCTGGGTTTCTGTACAGCACTTTGAGATATCAGCTGATGTACGAAGGGCTATATAAATACATTTAATTTGATTTGATACTCGAGGTAAGAGTATAGATACAGGTTATATACTGAGTATAGACAAGGAGTCCAGACTCTCTCTCTCTGTCAGCACTCGGTATAGATAAGGAGTCCAGACTCTCTCTCTCTGTCAGCACTCGGTATAGACAAGGAGTCCAGACTCTCTCTGTCAGCACTAGGTATAGATAAGGAGTCCAGACTCTCTCTCTCTGTCAGCACTAGGTATAGATAAGGAGTCCAGACTCTCTCTGTCAGCACTCGGTATAGATAAGGAGTCTAGACTCTCTCTGTCAGCACTCGGTATAGATAAGGAGTCTAGACTCTCTCTCTCTGTCAGCACTAGGTATAGATAAGGAGTCCAGACTCTCTCTGTCAGCACTAGGTATAGATAAGGAGTCCAGACTCTCTCTGTCAGCACTCGGTATAGATAATGAGTCCAGACTCTCTCTGTCAGCACTAGGTATAGATAAGGAGTCCAGACTCTCTCTGTCAGCACTCGGTATAGATAATGAGTCCAGACTCTCTCTGTCAGCACTAGGTATAGATAGGGAGTCCAGACTCTCTCTCTCTGTCAGCACTAGGTATAGATAATGAGTCCAGACTCTCTCTGTCAGCACTCGGTATAGATAAAGAGTCCAGACTCTCTCTCTCTGTCAGCACTAGGTATAGATAAAGAGTCCAGACTCTCTCTCTCTGTCAGCACTAGGTATAGATAAGTAGTCTAACTTATAGACTTATAGATAAGTACTCTCTCTCTCTCACTCTCTCACTCTCTCACTCTCTCACTCTCACGCTCTCGCTCTCTGTGAGTCAGCACCAGGTATAGATAAGGAGTCCAGACTCTCTCTCTCTCTGTCAGCACTTGGTATAGATAAGGAGTCCAGACTCTCTCTCTCTCTCTGTCAGCACCAGACAGTAGAATTGTCTGACTGGTCGCTGTGACAACTACTGCAGAGGAGGTACACCACACACAATGAGAGCTGTGGGGAGACAGAGGAGAGGAACCTTGTTGAGTCACACTCGGATCTACACAGCCTGGTTTAGCTCACGTAGTCCTCCTCTCCCTCTGGTTCTCTCTCGATCTCTATCTTTTTCTCTCTCTCGTTCTCTCTCCTCCTTCTCCCCATGTCCCTCTTTCTCTGACAGCAGCTGTAACTGAGGGTATTATTGCATCCCAGATCCACTGCTTTAGAAGTGGGTCAGAGAAGAGACGAGTCACAGTGTGAAATCAGTAGAAAAAGGTGTCTGCTCAGTCAGCAAGTAGCTATAATCTAATGGAATTCAAAAATAAGCTAAACCACATATGTGCCCCTTACTGTACAGCCTGAATTGCAATGTTATCCCAGATAAATGAAATACAATCATTAAATATGTGGAACTTCACATTGTTCTACCATTATAGGAAAGGCTACAGCGTTCAACATGGCAACTTACGTGCCTTGAACAGATTACCTCAGACACAAGTCCCTCCCTCAGTAGAACAAGCTGTCGTATTCTAATTCACTATACCTAGTGCTGGTCATTTATGAACATTTGAACATCTTGGCCATGTTCTGTTATAATCTCCACCCGGCACAGCCAGAAGAGGACTGGCCACCCCACATGTGCTCTCTCTAATTCTCTCTTTCTCTCTTTCTGAGCCCTAGGACCATGCCCCAAGACTACCTGACATGATGACTCCTTGCTGTCCCCAGTCCACCTGGCCGTGCTGCTGCTCCAGTTTCAACTGTTCTGCCTTATTATTATTCGACCATGCTGGTCATTTATGAACATTTTAACATCTTGGCCATGTTCTGTTATAATCTCCACCTGGCACAGCCAGAAGAGGACCACCCCACATAGCCTGGTTCCTCTCTAGGTTTCTTCCTAGGTTTTGACCTTTCTAGGGAGTTTTTCCTAGCCACCGTGCTTCTACACCTGCATTGCTTGCTGTTTGGGGTTTTAAGGCTGGGTTTCTGTACAGCACTTTGAGATATCAGCTGATGTACAGAGGGCTTTATAAATACATTTGATTTTGATTTGATTTAGAAGGCCCTAAACATAGCATCTACACTGTGAGTACTGAGGTAGTGAGTTTTGTTTTCTCTCCCTTTGGTTCTTTGTAAACGTAAGGCCCTTGTCGTTCCATGTAAATAGCAGTTGAATAGGAGGGTCACGGGATGGTCTATACTTCCAACCTTCAGCCGGAGAGAGAGCAGCCATTGTCGTCACCAGATTGCTCTCCTGCTGGAGCCTGCCTTTGAAATCTAACATTGCCTTTTTTTGGAAAACATTTTATATTCAATTTTCTTTGCTTCAGGTCTACACATATATACATAACATTTGTATTTTAATTATATATATACTTTTATCTTAATAATACCTAAAACAATTATGAACACACTGTACTGGTGAGGTCTATTATCAACAAGTTGATGGCTGTGGTAAACAGAGAGGAGACTTGTTTAGGAAGTGTTTAGGTCTTCAGTGGAGTCCTCCAGGGAGTGTTTAGGTCTTCCGTAGAGTCCTCCAGGGAGTGTTTAGGTCTTCAGTAGAGTCCTCCAGGGAGTGTTTAGGTCTTCAGTAGAGTTCTCCAGGGAGTGTTTAGGTCTTCAGTAGAGTTCTCCAGGGAGTGTTTAGGTCTTCAGTAGAGTCCTCCAGGGAGTGTTCAGGTCTTCAGTAGAGTCCTCCAGGGAGTGTTCAGGTCTTCAGTAGAGTCCTCCAGGGAGTGTTCAGGTCTTCAGTAGAGTTCTCCAGTGAATGTTTAGGTCTCCAGTCTTCAGTAGAGTCCTCCAGGGAGTGTTCAGGTCTTCAGTAGAGTCCTCCAGGGAGTGTTCAGGTCTTCAGTAGAGTTCTCCAGGGAGTGTTCAGGTCTTCAGTAGAGTCCTCCAGGGAGTGTTCAGGTCTTCAGTAGAGTCCTCCAGGGAGTGTTCAGGTCTTCAGTAGAGTTCTCCAGGGAGTGTTCAGGTCTTCAGTAGAGTTCTCCAGGGAGTGTTCAGGTCTTCAGTAGAGTCCTCCAGGGAGTGTTCAGGTCTTCTCCCCCACTGCTGTTTTTTTTGACACATTCTGAAACAGGTACAGAGCCATATGCTATGAGGAGGAGGAGGAGGAGGAGGAGGAGGAGGAGGAATATGCTCCTTTGATGGACTTGATGAAGGAAGCCACACAGAGACAGGGGGATGGAGAGACGACTTCTAAGGAAGGCCTCGAGCCATAGTCTAGATACCTGGTGTCCCTGTCCACACAGTTATACCCTGGAGTGACAAGACGTGTTGGTGAGATGCAGGGAGCAGCTGCCACCTGCTAGTAACAGATGACTGTTTCATCAAAGCCATATTGTTTGGATGGATGATATGGCTGTAATGTGTTCTGTTAGGATGGATGATATGGCTGTAATGTGTTCTGTTAGGATGGATGATATGGCTGTAATGTGTTAGGATGGATGATATGGATGTAAGGTGTTCTGTAAGGATGGATGACATGGCTGTAAGTTGTTCTGTTAGAATGGATGATATGGCTGTAAGGTGTTCTACATTTACATTTACATTTAAGTCATTTGGCAGACGCTCTTATCCAGAGCGACTTACAAATTGGTGAATTCACCTTATGACATCCAGTGGAACAGCCACTTTACAATAGTGCATCTAAATCATTTAAGGGGGGGGGGGGGTGAGAAGGATTACTTTATCCTATCCTAGGTATTCCTTCTGTTAGGATGGATGGATGGATGATATGGCTGTAAGGTGTTCTGTTAGGATGGATGATATGGCTGTAATGTGTTCTGTTAGGATGGATGACATGGCTGTAAGGTGTTCTGTTAGGATGGATGGATGATATGGCTGTAATGTGTTCTGGTAGGATGGATGGATGATATGGCTGTAAGGTGTTCTGTTAGGATGGATGGATGACATGGCTGTAAGGTGTTATGTTAGGATGGATGGATGATATGGCTGTAAGGTGTTCTGTTAGGATGGATGGATGGATGATATGGCTGTAATGTGTTCTGTTAGGATGGATGACATGGCTGTAAGGTGTTCTGTTAGGATGGATGGATGATATGGCTGTAAGTTGTTCTGTTAGGATGGATGATATGGCTGTAAGTTGTTCTGTTAGGATGGATGATATGGCTGTAAGGTGTTCTGTTAGGATGGATGGATGATATGGCTGTAAGTTGTTCTGTTAGGATGGATGATATGGCTGTAAGGTGTTCTGTTAGGATGGATGGATGATATGGCTGTAAGGTGTTCTGTTAGGATGGATGATATGGCTGTAAGTTGTTCTGTTAGGATAGATGGATGGATGATATGGCTGTAATGTGTTCTGGTAGGATGGATGGATGATATGGCTGTAAGGTGTTCTGTTAGGATGGATGACATGGCTGTAAGGTGTTCTGTTAGGATGGATGGATGACATGGCTGTAAGGTGTTCTGTTAGGATGGATGGATGATATGGCTGTAAGTTGTTCTGTTAGGATGGATGGATGATATGGCTGTAAGGTGTTCTGTTAGGATGGATGGATGATATGGCTGTAAGGTGTTCTGTTAGGATGGATGGATGGATGATATGGCTGTAAGTTGTTCTGTTAGGATGGATGATATGGCTATAAGTTGTTCTGTTAGGATGGATGGATGGATGATATGGCTGTAAGGTGTTCTGTTAGGATGGATGATATGGCTGTAAGGTGTTCTGTTAGGATGGATGACATGGCTGTAAGGTGTTCTGTTAGGATGGATGGATGATATGGCTGTAAGGTGTTCTGTTAGGATGGATGGATGATATGGCTGTAAGGTGTTCTGTTAGGATGGATGATATGGCTATAAGTTGTTCTGTTAGGATGGATGGATGGATGATATGGCTGTAAGGTGTTCTGTTAGGATGGATGATATGGCTGTAAGGTGTTCTGTTAGGATGGATGGATGATATGGCTGTAAGGTGTTCTGTTTGGATGGATGATATGGCTGTAAGGTGTTCTGTTAGGATGGATGGATGATATGGCTGTAAGGTGTTCTGTTAGGATAGATGGATGGATGATATGGCTATAAGGTGTTCTTTTCTGATGGATGATATAGCTATACAATGCTCTTTCTCTCTCTCTCACACACACACACACACACACACACACACACACACACACACACACACACACACACACACACACACACACACACACACACACACACACACACACACACACACACACACACATTTATTTGGTGTTTAAAATATAAAATGTGGTGCTCAGACCCCATTGTCCATAAAGGACACATACACTAGCGTACCCTTTGTTTCTGACCTGTTAGCTGCAGGGGTCCAATGTCCAGCTGTTGATAATGAACATGATGATTGCTCTTATTCCAGTCTTTCAGTCTGTGTTCTCATTGAGATCTGACAGCAGCCTTGAGAACTAACAGAAAGTTCAAGTGTTCTCTATGTCCCAAAGGGTTCTGGGCAAAAGTAGTGCACTACATGGGGAATAGGGTGCCATTTCGGAAGTATAATTTAAATCTGAGCGGCCTGCACTCACTAATGGTCTCAGCTAGTTATAGTCCCCACCGGGCCACAGCTGAGTTGAACTGTGAAGTACAATATAATGTAATCTACTTTATGCCTTGGGTTTCCTTTTAATTAGCAAAGTAGCAGTTGTCTTTGGGGTCATATGTATAGAGAAATGTGCTGTGTTATGTGAAAACAACACTTTGAACTGTTGGGACAGTTTTAGTTAAGGGCTTCTGGGGAAAACATTGGAATGGCTTTGAAATACTAAAGACACAGGAGTACATAGCTGCTGTAACGTCACCGAGGAGCAATGGCCTGGACAAAATCACAATGACCTGTTTACCACAAATAATATATGAATACCAGAAAACGCTTGCTATAAATGGTCCTTTATAAACAGCTTGTAGAGGTTATATGTATACAAAAGTACGTGGACACCCCTCGCCGACAGGTGTATAAAATCAAGCACACCGCCATGCAATCTCCACAGACAAACATTGGCAGTAGAATGGCCTGTACTGAAGAGCTCAGTGACTTTCAACGTGGCGCCGTCATAGGATGTCACCTTTCCAACAAGTCAGTTCATCAAATTTCTTCTCTGCTCGAGCTGCCCCGTGTCAACTGTAAATGCTGTTATTGTGATGTGGAAACGTCTAGGAGCAACAACGGCTCAGTCACAAAGTGGTAGGCTACACAAGCTCACAGAACGGGGAACCGTAGCGTGTAAAAAATAGTCTGTCCTCGTTTGCAACACTCACTGCCGGGTTCCAAACTGCCTCTGGTAACTGGAAGCAACGTCACCACAATAACTGTTCGTCGGAGATTCAAGAAATGGATTTCCATGGCCGAGCAGTCGCACACAAGCCTAAGATCACCATGCCAAGCGTTGGCTGGGTGGTGTAAAGCTCACCGCCATTGGACTCTGGATCAGTGGAAACGTGTTCTCTGGAGGGATGAATCACGCTTCACCATCTGGCAGTCCGATGGACGAATCTGGGTTTGGTGGATGCCAGGAGAACGCTACCTGCCTAAATGCATAGTTCCAACTGTAAGGTTTTGTTGAAGGAATAATGGTTTAGTGCTATTTTTCATGGTTCAGGCTTGGCCCCTTATTTCCAGTAAAGGGAAATCTTAATGCTACAGCATACAATAACATTCTGTGCTTCCAACATTGTGGCAACAGTTTGGGGAAGGCCATTTTCTGTTTCAGCATGACAATGTCCTTGTGCAAATCGGTGTGGAAGAACTTGACTGGCCTGAACAGAGCCCCGACCTCAACCTCATCAAACACCTTTGGGATGAATTGGAACGCCGACTGTGAGCCAGGCCTTTTCACTCAACATCAGTGCCCGACCTCACTAATGCAAGTCCCCGCATCAATGTTCCAACATCTAGTGGAAAGCCTTCAGCCGAAGAGAATAGGCTATTATAGCAGCAAAGAGGGGGGACCAACTCCATATTAAAGCCCATGATTTTGGAATGAAATGTTGGAGAGCAGGTGTCCACATTCTTACCCCCCAAAGTGGGTCGTAGACCTGTTAATGTTGGGTCACGACGTGTCAAGAGTACATTCATTATTATTTCAATAATTCCCTGGAATAGATTTTGGCCAAGTTGCAACTGCACTCTCTGTTCAGTGCACTTTCTCTGCTTAGCAGGGTTGTCTCTGCTCAGTTTGGCAGTTGTGCGAGTGGGAGGAAGATGCCCGTGTTCTTCAGGGTTTAACCGGATCTTTTTTCCCCCGTCAGTTTTCTTGAAGATCACTCCGCGACCCACACACACCGCAGTGCTGTTGTTCAGCAGCAGATGATGCCGCTGTCAGCCACTGGCTTGTCATTCTCTCGCCGCCGTCATCGAATGGACTCAAACTCAAGCTCAAGTTCTGACTGAGTTCAATTGTCATAAAACACAAATACAGTGATGAGTTACTCTCTTGGTTTTAATACAAACTTTGAGAAATAACGAGGAGCGCCCACAATGTGTTTTTGTGCAAGGATGTGCTTAGTAATGAGTCTCAAAACCAACAAATGAAAATGACAGTTCCTGACCAAACATCCACAGCATGATGGTAAACATGCTTCAGGATACAGTGCTTCGCCAGTGGAAAAGTAAGTCAACTAGCAAGACCTTTTTCTCATTTTTATAACAGGTGATGATAAGCAGAAATAAGGGAGTACCATCTCTCATAGTAGTCGACGTGAGTTTCTCTTTCAAACAATCCCCTTGTACACAGCCAATAGCTAGCTAGCTAACGTTAGCCAAAGCAAGCTATCGAGCTAGGGCCTAATTGTTGACAGTTGAGAACCCTGACTCCTACAGGTATGTTGTGCCAAACTGGATCAGAACATCTGCTGCTTTCTCAGTCAGTTTCTCAACCTCTATCTAACTGTTGCTGGTAAAATAAAATGAATAATTTTTATTCTGAACTGGAATACACTGATTGACGCGCGATGATTTGAGGCTGAGAAACTGACTGAGAAAGCAGCAGATGCTCTGATCCAGTTTAGCACCACGTACCTGTAGGAGTCAGGGTTCTCAACTGTCAACAACGGAGCCCAGAATATACCTGCTAGTTGAAAACCCTCAACCAGTCACACACCTCTCATTAGGACGGTGCGTTTGTGTGTGTGTGTGTTCTGGTCTACATCTGTGTGATGTTATCAATCAGTTTATTCCAGTTCAGAATAAAAATGATTCATTGTATTTTAACAGCAACATTTCCAACCTAGACAGATATGTAAGAGTATTTTTAACGTGGGAAAATAAACATGAATAGGTATTTATATGGTAATTTTTGTTTAATGGGCAATGAAATGTACTGATATCTACATGTTTTTGTAAGTTTGGGTCCCAGGAATACACAGAATTTCTCATTTGGGTCCCAGGCTGAACAAGTTTAAGAACCCCTGACGTAGTGTATATACTGAACAAAACTATAGACCAATGATTTTAGTTACACTTCATATGAAGGAAATAAGTCATTTGAAAGAATTAGGCCCTAATCTATGGATTTCACATGACTGGGCAGGGATTCAGCCAATCAGAAAGAGTTTTTACTCACAAAAGGGCTTTGTCAGAGACATACATACTCCTCAGTTTCATCAACTGCCTGGGTGGCTGGTCTCAGACTGTCCCGCAGGTAAAGAAGCCAGTTGTGGAGGTCCTGGGCTGGCGTGGTTACATGTGACCTGTGGTTGTGAGGCCTGTTGGATCAAGTCAATCAAATGTATTTACAAAGCCCTTTTTACATCAGCCGATGTCACAAAGTGCTATACAGAAACACAGCCTAAAACCCCAAACAGCAAGCAATGCAGAGGTAGAAGCACGGTGGCTAGGAAAAACTCCCTAGAAAGGAAGATAACTGGAGGCTGGACCGAGGCTGGTACTGGTGAACTGGAGGCTGGACCGAGGCTGGAACTGGAGGCTGAACCGAGGCTGATACTGGTGAACTGGAGGCTTGACCGAGGCTGGCACTGGTGAACTGGAGGCTGGACCGAGGCTGGACCGAGTCAGGCACTGGTGGACCGAGCGTGGACCAAGACTGGACCGAGACTGGTACTGGTGGACCGAGACTGGACCGAGGCTGGCACTGGTGGACCGAGGCTTGACCGAGGCTGGCACTGGTGGACCGAGCCTGGACTGAGACTGGCACTGGTGGACCGAGGCTGAACCGAGACTGGCACTAGTGGACCGAGGCTAGACCAAGACTGGACTAAGCTTGGCACTGGTGGACCGAGGCTAGACTGAGGCTGGACTGAGCTTGGCACTGGTGGACCGAGGCTGGACCAATGCTGGACTGAGACTGGCACTGGTGGACCGAGGCTGGCACTGGTGGACCAAGGCTGGCACTGGTGGACCGAGGCTGGACCGAGACAGGCACTGGTGGACCGAGGCTGGACCGTTGCTGGACCGAGGCTGGATCAAGGCAGGTACTGGTGGACCGATGCTGGCACTGGTGGACCGAGGCGAGACCAAGGCAGCTAATCTCCTGGGTTTCATGTGGCACAAAGCAGGACAACTAAGCACCTGAGGACAGACAGGCAGAGACAGTGGCTATACTGGGGCCCCATTCCTTACTCTGTAGACTACATTTGACCAGACTATTGGGCGTTTGATCAGAGCACGAAGGGCCCTGGTCAATGTAGTTCTCTTATGTAGGGAATATGATGGGCCCTGGTCAATGTTGTGCTCTTATGTCGGGAATATGATGGGCCCTGGTCAATGTTGTGCTCTTATGTCGGGAATATGATGGGCCCTGGTCAATGTAGCGCTCTTATGTAGGGAATATGATGGGCCCTGGTCGAATGTAGTGCTCTTATGTAGGAAATATGATGGGCCCTGGTCAATGTAGTGCTCTTATGTTGGGAATATGATGGGCCCTGGTCAATGTAGTGCTCTTATGTAGGGAATATGATGGGCCCTGGTCAATGTAGTGCTCTTATGTAGGGAATATGATGGGCCCTGGTCAATGTAGTGCTCTTATGTAGGGAATATGATGGGCCCTGGTCAATGTAGTGCTCTTATGTCGGGAATATGATGGGCCCTGGTCAATGTAGTTCTCTTATGTAGTGAATATGATGGGCCCTGGTCAATGTAGTGCTCTTATGTAGTGAATATGATGGGCCCTGGTCAATGTAGTGCTCTTATGTAGGGAATACGATGGGCCCTGGTCAATGTAGTGCTCTTATGTTGGGCCCTGGTCAAATGTAGTGCTCTTATGTTGGGCCCTGGTCAAATGTAGTGCTCTTATGTAGTGAATATGATGGGCCCTGGTCGAATGTAGTGCTCTTATGTCGGGAATATGATGGGCCCTGGTCAATGTAGTGCTCTTATGTAGGGAATACGATGGGCCCTGGTCAAATGTAGTGCTCTCATGTAGGGAATATGATGGACCCTGGTCAATGTAGTGCTCTTATGTCGGGAATATGATGGGCCCTGGTCAAATGTAGTGCTCTCATGTAGGGAATATGATGGGCCCTGGTCAATGTAGTGCTCTTATGTCGGGAATATGATGGGCCCTGGTCAATGTAGTGCTCTTATGTAGTGAATATGATGGGCCCTGGTCAATGTTGTGCTCTTATGTCGGGAATATGATGGGCCCTGGTCAATGTAGTGCTCTTATGTAAGGAATATGATGGGCCCTGGTCAAATGTAGTGAACAGAGTGCCATTGTGGATATTTTTTTAAATATTTGACCTTTATTTAAGTAGATACGTCAGTTTAGAACAAATTCTTATTTTTAATGACAGCCGTGGAACAGTGGGTTAACTGCCTTGTTCAGGGGCAGAACGACAGATTTGTACCTTGTCAGCTCGGGGATTTGATCTTGCATGCAACGTGAAAACAGGAAATCAAGATGATCAAAGGCAGAAAAGTGAAGCAATTAAAGAAGTTTCCCCCTCGTATCCATATGAGGCGAAGACAGGCGTAACCTGTAACCAGCTGCTTCACCTCCACTATCTGAGTGAGAGGAAGTGGCTCTTCTTCTGTGGTGCTTATTGCGCCGTACCACACGGGGCATGTGAGAAAATCATAAAATGTCTGACAGGAATATTTGGGTCATCATCTTCCCACAGGGGAAGAGAACCAATGATGTGACTTTGTCTCCTTCCCAAATGGCAGCCTATTCCCTATAGAGCTCTGGTCTAAAATAGTGCACTATATAGGGAATAGGGCTTTGGTCTAAAATGGTGCACTATATAGGGAATAGGGCTTTGGTCTAAAATAGTGCACTATATAGGGAATAGGGCTTTGGTCTAAAATAGTGCACTATATAGGGAATAGGGCTTTGGTCTAAAATGGTGCACTATATAGGGAATAGGGCTTTGGTCTAAAATAGTGCACTATATAGGGAATAGGGCTTTGGTCTAAAATAGTGCACTATATAGGGAATAGGGCTTTGGTCTAAAATGGTGCACTATATAGGGAATAGGGCTTTGGTCTAAAATGGTGCGCTATATAGGGAATAGGGCTTTGGTCTAAAATAGTGCACTATATAGGGAATAGAGCTCTGGTCTAAAATAGTGCACTATATAGGGAATAGGGCTTTGGTCTAAAATGGTGCACTATATAGGGAATAGAGCTCTGGTCTAAAATAGTGCACTATATAGGGAATAGGGCTTTGGTCTAAAATAGTGCACTATATAGGGAATAGGGCTTTGGTCTAAAATGGTGCACTATATAGGGAATAGGGCTTTGGTCTAAAATGGTGCGCTATATAGGGAATAGGGCTTTGGTCTAAAATAGTGCACTATATAGGGAATAGAGCTCTGGTCTAAAATAGTGCACTATATAGGGAATAGGGCTTTGGTCTAAAATGGTGCACTATATAGGGAATAGAGCTCTGGTCTAAAATAGTGCACTATATAGGGAATAGGGCTTTGGTCTAAAATAGTGCACTATATAGGGAATAGGGCTTTGGTCTAAAATAGTGCACTATATAGGGAATAGGGTGCCGTTTCAGATGCATCCTATGACTGCCAGTCAGTCTACAGTAATCCCTGATTCAGCTCAGACCTTCAGCCAGTCTACAGTAATCCCTGACTCAGCTCAGTCTACAGTAATTCCTGACTCAGCTCAGTCTACAGTAATTCTTGACTCAGCTCAGACCTTCAGCCAGTCTACAGTAATCCCTGACTCAGCTCAGTCTACAGTAATCCCTGATTCAGCTCAGTCTACAGTAATCCCTGACTCAGCACAGTCTACAGTAATCCCTGACTCAGCTCAGACCTTCAGCCAGTCTACAGTAATCCCTGACTCAGCTCAGACCTTCAGCCAGTCTACAGTAATCCCTGACTCAGCTCAGTCTACAGTAATCCCTGACTCAGCTCAGTCTACAGTAATCCCTGACTCAACTCAGACCTCCAATCAGTCTACAGTTATCCCTGACTCTGCTCAGTCTACAGTAATCCTTGACTCAGCTCAGTCTACAGTAATCCCTGACTCAGCTCAGACCTCCAATCAGTCTACAGTTATCCCTGACTCTGCTCAGTCTACAGTAATCCCTGACTCAGCTCAGACCTCCAATCAGTCTACAGTTATCCCTGACTCTGCTCAGTCTACAGTAATCCTTGACTCAGCTCAGACCTTCAGCCAGTCTACAGTAATCCCTGACTCAGCTCAGACCTCCAGCCAGTCTACAGTAATCCCTGACTCTGCTCAGTCTACAGTAATCCCTGACTCAACTCAGACCTCCAGCCAGTCTACAGTAATCCCTGATTCAGCTCAGTCTACAGTAATCCCTGATTCAGATCAGACTTCCAGCCAGTCTACAGTTATCCCTGATTCAGTTCAGTCTACAGTAATCCCTGACTCAGTTCGGACCTCCAGTCAGTCTACAGTAATCCCTGATTCAACTCAGCGTACAGTCATCCCTGACTCAGCTCAGACCTCCAGCCAGTCTACAGTAATCCCTGATTCAGCTCAGTCTACAGTAATCCCTGACTCAGCTCAGACCTTCAGCAAGTCTGCAGTAATCCCTGACTCAGCTCAGACCTCCAGCCAGTCTACAGTAATCCCTGACTCAGCTCAGACCTCCAGCCAGTCTACAGTAATCCCTGATTCAGATCAGACCTCCAGCCAGTCTACAGTAATCTCTGATTCAGATCAGCGTACAGTCATCCCTGACTCAGCTCAGACCTCCAGCCAGTCTACAGTAATCCCTGATTCAGCTCAGTCTACAGTAATCCCTGACTCAGCTCAGACCTCCAGCCAGTCTACAGTAATCCCTGATTCAGCTCAGTCTACAGTAATCCCTGACTCAGCTCAGACCTCCAGTCAGTTTACAGTAATCCCTGATTCAGCTCAGTCTACAGTAATCCCTGACTCATTTCAGACCCACAGTCAGTCTACAGTAATCCCTGACTCAGGTCAGACCTTCAGCCAGTCTACAGTAATCCCTAACTAAGCTCAGACCTCCAGCCAGTCTACAGTAATCCCTAACTCAGCTCAGACCTCCAGCCAGTCTACTGTAATCCCTGATTCAGCTCAGTCTGCAGTCATCTCTGACTCAGCTCAGACATCCAACCAGTCTACAGTAATCCCTAATTTAGATCAGTCTACAGTAATCCTTGACTCAGCTCAGACCTCCAGCCAGTTTACAGTAATCCCTGATTCAGCTCAGACCTCCAGTCAGTTTACAGTAATCCCTGATTCAGCTCAGACCTCCAGTCAGTTTACAGTAATCCCTGATTCAGCTCAGTCTACAGTAATCCCTGACTCATTTCAGACCCTCAGTCAGTCTACAGTAATCCCTGACTCAGCTCAGACCTTCAGCCAGTCTACAGTAATCCCTGACTCAGCTCAGACCTCCAGCCAGTCTACAGTAATCCCTGATTCAGCTCAGTCTACAGTAATCTCTGACTCACCTCAGACCTCTAGCCAGTCTATAGTAATCCCTGACTCAGCTCAGACCTTCAGAAAGTCTACAGTAATCCTTGACTCAGCTCAGACCTCCAGCCAGTTTACAGTAATCACTGATTCAGCTCAGCGTACAGTCATCCCTGACTCAGCTCAGACCTCCAGCGAGTCTACAGTAATCCCTGATTCAGCTCAGACATCCAGCCAGTGTACAGTAATCCCTGACTCAGCTCAGACCTCCAGCCAGTCTACAGTAACCCCTAATTCAGCTCAGACCTCCAGCCAGTCTACAGTAATCCCTGACTCAGCTCAGACCTCCACATAATGTTGTAATTAGATAGTTCCTGGTCTGTCACTTTGTCTTTTTTTTAAAGGCAGAAGGAGAGAGTGAGAGAAACAGAACTAAAATGGTGCCAAGATGTTAATGCGTTTTAACAAACAAACATATCTCAGAACAGCAGCTCCGACGCAGAGGCCTCCCTCTCTACGCCTTTGTGTTTCAGATGAATGTGAGAGAAGCTTTCCTCTGTGAATTCAATTCACTAACTCAATGTGGGCTGTGGAATTCTCACACTCTCTCTACCTCTCAGTTCTTTTCCCATCTCAATTTAGGCTAATTCAAACCACAACTGGCTTTCATATCTTCCCCAAGTCTATTTATTTCAACTTTGAAGAGATTTATTTTTCAAAAAGAGGATAAACACTCACCTCTTAAACAATCACATACATTTTGTTGGATCTCTGACAATGCAACAATGAATATACATTGACATTGCTCGGAAATATGCTTGCATTTAAGGAGAAAACATTATGTTTGATGCTCACTCAGGGACAACGCAACAATTGTTCTTCATTCTATAGCTCGAGGACTCCTGATATCTCTAGAAGTGATGTCTTTATCTGTTATGGTCTAGTACTGTCTTTTTGATAGCTAGGTCCATCTACTGCCTGTCTTCCCAGTGGTCAACTTGGTGTGTGAACTGCTGACTGATCATAACTTGCAGTGAAATCCCAAATACAACCGGTGTAGGTAGACCTTACAGTGAAATCCCAAATACAACCGGTGTAGGTAGACCTTACAGTGAAATCCCAAATACAACCGGTGTAGGTAGACCTTACAGTGAAATGCTGAATAGAACAGGTGTAGGTAGACCTTACAGTGAAATGCTGAATAGAACAGGTGTAGGGAGACCTTACAGTGAAATGCTGAATACATCAGGTGTAGGTAGACCTTACAGTGAAATGCCGAATACAACACGTGTAGGTAGACTGTACAGTGAAATGCTGAATACAACAGGTGTGGTAGACCTCACAGTGAAATGCTGAATACAACAGGTGTAGTAGACCTTACAGTGAAATCCCGAATACAACCGGTGTAGGTAGACCTTACAGTGAAATGTTGAATACATCAGGTGTAGGTAGACCTTACAGTGAAATGCTGAATACAACAGGTGTAGTAGATCTTACAGTGAAATGCTGAATACAACAGGTGTCGGTAGACCTTACAGTGAAATACTGAATACAACAGGTGTAGGTAGTTCTTACAGTGAAATGCTGAATACAACAGGTATAGGTAGACCTTACAGTGAAATGCTGAATACAACACGTGTAGGTAGATCTTACAGTGAAATGCTGAATACAACAGGTGTAGTAGACCTTACAGTGAAATGCTGAATACAACAGGTGTAGTAGATCTTACAGTGAAATGCTGAATACATGTGTAGTAGACCTCACAGTGAAATGCTGAATACAACAGGTGTAGTAGACCTTACAGTGAAATGCTGAATACATCAGGTGTAGTAGACCTTACAGTGAAATGCTGAATACAACAGGTGTAGGTAGATCTTACAGTGAAATGCTGAATACATGTGTAGTAGACCTCACAGTGAAATGCTGAATACAACAGGTGTAGTAGACCTTACAGTGAAATGCTGAATACATCAGGTGTAGGTAGACCTTACAGTGAAATGCTGAATACAGCAGGTGTAGGTAGACCTTACAGTGAAATGCTGAATACAGCAGGTGTAGTAGACCTTACAGTGAAATGCTGAATACAACAGGTGTAGTAGACCTCACAGTGAAATGCTGAATACAACAGGTGTAGTAGACCTTACAGTCAAATGCTGAATACATCAGGTGTAGGTAGACCTTACAGTGAAATGCTGAATACAGCAGGTGTAGGTAGACCTTACAGTGAAATGCTGAATACAGCAGGTGTAGTAGACCTTACAGTGAAATGCTGAATACAACAGGTGTAGTAGACCTCACAGTGAAATGCTGAATACAACAGGTGTAGTAGACCTTACAGTGAAATGCTGAATACATCAGGTGTAGTAGACCTTACAGTGAAATGCTGAATACAGCAGGTGTAGGTAGACCTTACAGTGAAATGCTGAACACAGCAGGTGTAGTAGACCTTACAGTGAAATGCTGAATACAACAGGTGTAGTAGACCTCACAGTGAAATGCTGAATACAACAGGTGTAGTAGACCTTACAGTGAAATCCCGAATACAACCGGTGTAGGTAGACCTTACAGTGAAATGTTGAATACAACACGTGTAGGTAGACTGTACAGTGAAATGCTGAATACAACAGGTGTGGTAGACCTCACAGTGAAATGCTGAATACAACAGGTGTAGTAGACCTTACAGTGAACAGACCTGTAACTTCTTCTTTAAGAGGCCCCTCTGTCCTCCACTCATTACCTGTATTAATTGTTTGAACTTGTTATCAGTATAAAAGACACCTGTCCACAACCTCAAACAGTCACACTCCAAACTCCACTATGGCCAATACCAAACAGCTGTCAAAGGACACCAGAAACAAAATTGTAGACCTAACAAAGCCTACCATCAGTAACACACTATGCCGCCAGGGACTCAAATCCTGCAGTGCCAGACATGTCCCCCTGCTTAAGCCAGTACATGTCCAAGCCTGTCTGAAGTTTGCTAGAGAGCATGGATGATCCAGAAGAAGATTGGGAGAATGTCATATGGTCAGATGAAACCCAAATATAACTCTTTGGTAAAATTTCAACTTGTCGTGTTTGGAGGACAAAGAATGCTGAGTTGCATTCAAATAACACCATACCTACTGTGAAGCATGGGGTTGGAAACATGCTTTGGGGCTGTTTTTCTGCAAAGGGACCAAGACGACTGATCCATGTAAAGGAAAGAATGAATGGGGCCATGTATCGTGAGATTTTGAGTAAAAACCTCCTTCCATCAGCAAGGGCATTGAAGATGAAACGTGGCTGGGTCTTTCAGCATGACAATGATCCCAAACACACCGCCCGAGCAACGAAGGAGTGGCTTTGTAAGAAGCATTTCAAGGTCCTGGAGTGGCCTAGCCAGTCTCCAGATCTCAACCCCATAAATCTTTGGAGGGAGTTGAACGTCTGTGTTGCCCAGCAACAGCCCCAAAACATCACTGCTCTAGAGGAGATCTGCATGGAAGAATGGGCCAAAATACCAGCAACAGTGTGTGAAAACCTTGTGAAGACTTACAGAAAATGTTTGACCTCTGTCATTGCCAACAAAAGGTATATAAATAAGTATTGAGAAACTTTTGTTATTGACCAAATGCTTATTTTCCACCATAATTTGCAAATAAATTCATTAAAAATCCTACAATGTGATTTTATGGATTTTTTTTTCTCATTTTGTCTGTCATAGTTGAAGTGTACCTATTACAGGCCTCTCATCTTTTTAAGTGGGAGAACTTGCACAATTGGTGGCTGACTAAATACTTTTTTGCCCCACTGTATGTACATGTAGGTAGAGTTAAAGTGACTATGCATAGGTAATAAAAAGAGAGTAACAGAAGCGTTTAAAGAGGGGTCTGGGTCTCGTCAGCAAAACTAAGGCCGTTGCTGAAACAAAGACGGTTCTGCCGAGTTGTTCGAGGAAGGAAAGAGAGGAAGACTCTCTCACTTCAGTATCTTAACTAGTTATTTACAGATGATCTCATTTTGCTCTTTTGTAGCTTTGGCAACCATGTGTGTGTTTTCAATCCCAGTTCGCTCTTCTCCCTGTAGGCTTTACAGACGCTACCCACCCCTTGGCTGCAATCCTTCTAATTTAGTGTACCCTGCACACACAACCCATGAGGCATTCCTGGCCTCCGGCAGCGTTTTGAACTGCCGATCTGCGGTCAAGAACAGAGTTCATCTCAGCCTATGCTGCCCTTCAGTCACTAGACGTTTTGGCTCTGACGGAGACATGGCTCACCCCAGAGAACACTGCTACTCCAGCTGCTCTCTCTTCATCTGACTACGTTTTCTCTCCTAGTCTGAGAACATCTGGTCGTGGCGGTGGTGGAACAGGGCTACTCATTTCTCCTAACTGGAGATTTTCTCTTTTCTGCCTCCTCACCTGTCCATCTCCTCATTTGAGTTCCATGCTGTTACTGTCTCTTGTCCACTCAAGCTTAACATGATTTTCATCTATCACCCACCAGGTGCCCTTAGAGAGTTCCTCAATGAGCTTGACACCTTGATAAGCTAATTTTCTCACCACTCTTTGTAGTACTTGGCGTCTTCAACCTCGCACTGTCGGCCTTCGCTTAATTTCTTTCCAACTCTTACAGATCTATCCACTGCCTTCGACACCTTGAATTATCAGATCCTCCTCTCCACCCTCTCAGGGCTGGGCTTCTCAGGCTCTGTCAGATCCTCCTCTCCACCCTCTCAGGGCTGGGCGTCTCAGGCTCTGTCAGATCCTCCTCTCCACCCTCTCAGGGCTGGGCGTCTCAGGCTCTGCCTCCTCTCCACCCTCTCAGGGCTGGGCGTCTCAGGCTCTGCACACTCTCCACCCTCTCAGGGCTGGGCGTCTCAGGCTCTGCCTCCTCTCCACCCTCTCACCTCAAAGCAAAAACAGGTTTTTAGAAATGTTTCCAAATGTATAAAACAATTTTTCTTAAACATACCTTATTTACATAAGTATTCAGACCCTTTGCTATGACACTTGAAATTGAGCTCAGGTGCATCCTGTTTCCATTTATCATTCTTGAAAAATGTCTACAACTGGATTGGATTCTAACCGTGGTAAATTCAATTGATTGGACATGATTTGGAAAGGGCTCCGAGACAGGATTATGTCGAGGCACAGATCTGGGGAAGGGGACCAATACATTTCTGCAGCATTGAAGGTACCCAATAACATAGTGGCTTCCATCATTCTTAAATGGAAGAAGTTTGGAACCACCAACACTCTTCTTAGAACTGGCCTCCCGGCCAAACTAAACAATCGGGGGAGAAGGGCCTTGGTCAGGGAGGTGACCAAGAACCTGATGCTTATTGACATAGCTCCAGAGTTCCTCTGTGGAGATGGGAGAACCTTCCAGAAGGACAACCATCTCTGCAGCACTGTACCAATCAGGCCTTTATGGTAGAGTGGCCAGACTGAAGACACTCTTTGGTAAAAGGCACGACAGCCCACTTTGAGTTTGCCAAAAAAGCAAGTAAAGGACTCTCAGACCATGAGAAAGCAGATTCTGTGGTCTGATGAAACCAAGATTGAACTATTTGGCCTGTATGCCAAGCGTCAACGTCTGGAGGAAACCTGGCACCATCCCTATGGGGAAGTATGGTGGTGGCAGCATCATACTGCTGGGATATCTTTCAGCGGCAGGGACTGGGAGACTAGTCAGGATCAAGGGAAAGATGAACGGAGCAAAGTACAGAGAGATCCTTGATGAAAACCTGCTCCAGAGCGCTCAGGGCTTCAGACTGGGGGCGAAGGTTCATCTTCCAACAGGACAACAACCATAAGCACACAGCCAAGACAATACAGGAGTGGCTTCAGGAAAAATCTCAGAATGTCCTTGGGTGGCCCAGCCAGAGCCCGGACTTGAAACCTTATCGAACATCTCTGGAGAGTCCTGAAAATAGCTGTGCAGCGACGCTCCCCAGCCTGATAGAGCTTGAGAGGATCTGCAGACAAGAATGGGAGAAACTCCCCACATACAGGTGTGCCAAGCTTGTAGCGTCATACCCAAGAAGACTCAAGGCTGTAATCACTGCCAAAGGTGCTTCCACAAAGTACTGAGTAAAGGGTCTGAATTCTTATGTAAATGTGATATTTCATTTTTTTATTTATTTAATACGATTACAAAAATGTCTAAACCTGTTTTTGCTTTGTCATTATGGGGTATCGGGTGTAGATTGATGAGGGGGGAAACTATTTAATCCATTTTAGAATAAGGCTGTAACGTAACAAAATGTGGAAAAAGTCAAAGGGGTCTGAATACTTTCCAGATGCACGGTACACTTTTAAATGTTTATAAATGGTTATAAATTGTTTTGATTTCTGTTCAACATCCAAATCGGTTCAGATGTGTTCTGGGTTGTGTTTGCTCACAAGAATTCAGCTTGTGAAATGTTTAAGCTCTTCCTGTCACGCCCTGACCGTAGATTGCTTTCTATGTTTCTATTTTTAGTTCGGTCAGGGTGTGATGTGGGTGGGTATTCTATGTTGTAGGTCTAGGTTTTCTGTTTCTATGTGTTTGGCCTGGTATGGTTCTCAATCAGAGGCAGCTGTCTATCGTTGTCCCTGATTGAGAGCCATACTTACGGAGCCTGTTTTCCCATTTTGAGTTGTGGGTGATTATTTTCTGTTTCAGTGTACTGAAACACTTTCATTTATTCTCTTGTTCTTTTGTCCGATCTTGACTACTCTTCCTCAGACGAAGAAGAGATTCGTTACACTTCCAAAGTACTAGTGCCTGCATTGTCCTACTCTGTGTTGATCAATACCCGCCAACAACATGTTGTCATATCATCATCTATTATTCAGTCATCTATTCAGTGGGGACTATCTCTCTTTTTTTTTTACATGATGCATAGACAGTATCTTTATTCTGAACCAACATTGCAAGACGTTCTGTTACATTGGGACTTGTAAACGTGGCAGACACAACCAATCTAAGAGATGGCACAACACGAGTGAAAGAAA
Organism: Oncorhynchus masou masou; assembly: GCF_036934945.1. NCBI lineage: Eukaryota > Metazoa > Chordata > Actinopteri > Salmoniformes > Salmonidae > Oncorhynchus > Oncorhynchus masou. Next base: position 202,729 of record NW_027012811.1, read on the forward strand.
GCTGCCTATTTACTCAAAGTGAAGTGTTGGGAAAAACAATGGCTGTGACAACAGGCTGTTTTTGGCAGGTGTTTCTCTGGAGACGGAGGTGTTTGCAGGGAAAAAGGAAGATTGTGTGTGTGTGTGTGTGTGTGTGTGTTTGTATAAAATATGTCACTTGTTTCTAGTTGTTGTTTCTGGTTGATAATCAGACGCCAGGAACTCTGGAAAGGAAGAGTTATAGATTAGTGCGTTACAATCGACCAATTAGAAATAAAAACTGCTCTCACTCTTATCCAACGTTTGTAATTTACAACAGGTTGTGTTCACCTCCTAAAACCACTTCTCTTCTCTCTGTCAGGTTTACAACAGGTTGTGTTCACCTCCTAAAACCACTTCTCTTCTCTGTCGGGTTTACAACAGGTTGTGTACACCTCCTAAAACCACTTCTCTTCTCTCTGTCAGGTTTACAACAGGTTGTGTTCACCTCCTAAAACCACTTATCTTCTCTCTGTCGGGTTTACAACAGGTTGTGTACACCTCCTAAAACCACTTCTCTTCTCTCTGTCAGGTTTACAACTGGTTGTGTTCACCTCCTAAAACCACTTCTCTTCTCTCTGTCAGGTTTACAACTCCTTGCAAGACATCTCACAAAATTGCTGGAATTACCGTTAGTTACTTGACAGTGTGCCGTACGGCGCATACCAGGATGTACAGTATGGTGGTGATCAGAGTAGAGTACAGGGTATACATGGCAGAGAGCTGGACAGGGACATTATGGCTTGGAGAAGAGATGGACAGGGACATTATGGCTTGGAGAAGAGATGGACAGGGACATTATGGCTTGGAGAAGAGATGGACAGGGACATTATGGCTTGGAGAAGAGATGGACAGGGACATTATGGCTTGGAGAAGAGATGGACAGGGACATTATGGCTTGGGGAAGAGAGCTGGACAGGGATATTATGGCTTGGAGAAGAGATGGACAGGGACATTGTGGCTTGGAGAAGAGATGGACAGGGACATTATGGCTTGGAGAAGAGATGGACAGGGACATTATGGCTTGGAGAAGAGATGGACAGGGACATTATGGCTTGGAGAAGAGATGGACAGGGACATTATGGCTTGGAGAAGAGATGGACAGGGACATTATGGCTTGGAGAAGAGATGGACAGGGACATTATGGCTTGGAGAAGAGATGGACAGGGACATTATGGCTTGGAGAAGAGAGCTGGACAGGGATATTATGGCTTGGAGAAGAGATGGACAGGGACATTATGGCTTGGAGAAGAGATGGACAGGGACATTATGGCTTGGAGAAGAGAGCTGAACAGGGACATTATGGCTTGGAGAAGAGAGCCGGACAGGGACATTATGGGTTGGAGAAGAGATGGACAGGGACATTATGGCTTGGAGAATAGCTGGACAGGGACATTATGGCTTGGAGAAGAGATGGACAGGTACATTATGGCTTGGAGAAGAGATGGACAGGGACATTATGGCTTGGAGAAGAGAGCTGGACAGGGATATTATGGCTTGGAGAAGAGATGGACAGGGACATTATGGCTTGGAGAAGAGATGGACAGGGACATTATGGCTTGGAGAAGAGAGCTGGACAGGGACATTATGGCTTGGAGAAGAGAGCCGGACAGGGACATTATGGGTTGGAGAAGAGATGGACAGGGACATTATGGCTTGGAGAATAGCTGGACAGGGACATTATGGCTTGGAGAAGAGATGGACAGGGACATTATGGCTTGGAGAAGAGATGGACAGGGACATTATGGCTTGGAGAAGAGATGGACAGGGACATTATGGGTTGGAGAAGAGATGGATACGGAGATTATGGGTTGGAGAAGAGAGCTGGACAGGGACATTATGGGTTGGAGAAGAGATGGACAGGGACAATATGGGCTGGAGAAGAGAGCTGGACAGGGACATTATGGGTTGGAGAAGAGAGCTGGACAGGGACATTATGGGTTGGAGAAGAGAGCTGGACAGTGACATTATGGGTTGGAGAAGAGATGGACAGGCACATTATGAGTTGGAGAAGAGATGGACAGGGACATTATGGGTTGGAGAAGAGAGCTGGACAGGGATATTATGGGTTGGAGAAGAGATGGACAGGGACATTATGGGTTGGAGAAGAGATGGACAGGGACATTATGGGTTGGTGAAGAGATGGACAGGGACATTGTGGATTGGAGAAGAGATGGACAGGGACATCGTGGGTTGGAGAAGAGATGGACAGGGACATTATGGGTTGGAGAAGAGATGGACACGGAGATTATGGGTTGGAGAAGAAAGCTGGACAGGGACATTATGGGTTGGAGAAGAGGTGGACAGGGACAATATGGGCTGGAGAAGAGAGCTGGACAGGGACATTATGGGTTGGAGAAGAGGTGGACAGGGACAATATGGGCTGGAGAAGAGAGCTGGACAGGGACATTATGGGTTGGAGAAGAGAGCTGGACAGTGACATTATGGGTTGGAGAAGAGATGGACAGGGATATTATGGGTTGGAGAAGAGAGCTGGACAGGGATATTATGGGTTGGAGAAGGGAGCTGGACAAGGACATTATGGGTTGGAGAAGGGAGCTGGACAAGGACATTATGGGTTGGAGACAGGCAAAATATGTCTCTTATGTACATTTACATTTACATTTAAGTCATTTAGCAGACGCTCTTGTCCAGAGCGACTTACAAATTGGTGAATTCACCTTCTGACATCCAGTGGAACAGCCACTTTACAATAGTGCATCTACATCATTAAGGGGGGGGGGGGGGATTACTTATCTTATCCTAGGTATTCCTTGAAGAGGTGGGGTTTCAGGTGTATGGAGGAGTATGAAATATGATGTATATTGAGTGTAAATAGGGAGGATCTCTTGTATGGGAGTGTAAGAAGTATTTGTACTGTAGGTCTATACAGTACAAATCACCATCTTCCTCTTTAGTATTGGACCTGAGTGTGTACAGTGCACCGTGAAATACTGTGGTTTCAGCTCTGATGCAGACACTCATCTCAAAACCTGTCTCTTCAGGACTTTGAAATGAGCCTCCACAAAGCAAACCAACCCCAAATAATAGAATTGTTTGTCATTATTGCTTTACCCCCGCAAATGTTTTGCCGGTATACATTGTTCAGTCAAATATAGTGACCAAATTGAGTGTTGCTGGTGCACGTGGCTGAGTTTGCCTGATTATGCCAGGGAAAGATGACACATCGCTATGTTGATAGGACAAAATAGAAATGTCATTAAAACTGCGAAGCGCTGCATTGCCCAAGCTGAAAGGAGAGTAATGACGTTTCTCATCGTAGTCTGTCATTCATTAATGTAACATATTTCGTGGGGTTGATAATCTGAAACCATTCAAAATTTAGACTTTACTGTACATTGACTGTGTAGGACACACCCATCACCAGGGAAACTATATCCTGGAACCCACAAGGCAAGAGTAAAAGAGGACCGCTGGAGAAAAATAAGGAGAACAGGCATGGGGAGGAACGAGCTAGAGAAACACATGGAGAACCGGCATGGGGTGGAATGAGCTGGAGAAACACATGGAGAACCGGCATGGGGTGGAATGAGCTGGAGAAACACATGGAGAACCTGCATGAGGTGGAACGAGCTGGAGAAACACATGGAGAACCGGCATGGGGTGGAATGAGCTGGAGAAACACATGGAGAACCGGCATGGGGTGGAATGAGCTGGAGAAACACATGGAGAACCGGCATGGGGTGGAACGAGCTGGAGAAACACATGGAGAACCGGCATGGGGTGGAACGAGCTGGAGAAACACATGGAGAACCGGCATGGGGTGGAATGAGCTGGAGAAACACATGGAGAACCGGCATGGGGTGGAACGAGCTACAGAAACACAAGGAGAACCGGCATGGGGTGGAAGGAGCTAGAGAAACACATGGAGAACTGGCATGGGGTGGAATGAGCTGGAGAAACACATGGAGAACCGGCATGGGGTGGAATGAGCTGGAGAAACACATGGAGAACCGGCATGGGGTGGAACGAGCTGGAGAAACACATGGAGAACCGGCATGGGGTGGAACGAGCTGGAGAAACACATGGAGAACCGGCATGGGGTGGAATGAGCTGGAGAAACACATGGAGAACCGGCATGGGGTGGAACGAGCTACAGAAACACAAGGAGAACCGGCATGGGGTGGAAGGAGCTGGAGAAACACATGGAGAACCGGCATGGGGTGGAATGAGCTGGAGAAACACATGGAGAACCGGCATGGGGTGGAACGAGCTGGAGAAACACATGGAGAACCGGCATGGGGTGGAACGAGCTGGAGAAACACATGGAGAACCGGCATGGGGTGGAATGAGCTGGAGAAACACATGGAGAACCGGCATGGGGTGGAACGAGCTACAGAAACACAAGGAGAACCGGCATGGGGTGGAAGGAGCTAGAGAAACACATGGAGAACTGGCATGGGGTGGAATGAGCTGGAGAAACACATGGAGAACCGGCATGGGGTGGAATGAGCTGGAGAAACACTTGGAGAACCGGCATGGGGTGGAACGAGCTGGAGAAACACATGGAGAACCGGCATGGGGTGGAATGAGCTGGAGAAACACATGGAGAACCGGCATGGGGTGGAACGAGCTACAGAAACACAAGGAGAACCGGCATGGGGTGGAAGGAGCTGGAGAAACACATGGAGAACCGGCATGGGGTGGAATGAGCTGGAGAAACACATGGAGAACCGGCATGGGGTGGAACGAGCTGGAGAAACACATGGAGAACCGGCATGGGGTGGAACGAGCTGGAGAAACACATGGAGAACCGGCATGGGGTGGAATGAGCTGGAGAAACACATGGAGAACCGGCATGGGGTGGAACGAGCTACAGAAACACAAGGAGAACCGGCATGGGGTGGAAGGAGCTAGAGAAACACATGGAGAACTGGCATGGGGTGGAGTGAGCTGGAGAAACACATGGAGAACCGGCATGGGGTGGAATGAGCTGGAGAAACACATGGAGAACCGGGCATGGGGTGGAACGAGCTGGAGAAACACATGGAGAACCGGCATGGGGTGGAACGAGCTAGAGAAACACAAGCAGAACCGGCATGGGGTGGAACGAGCTTGAGAAACACAAGCAGAACCGGCATGGGCTGGAACAAGCTGGAGAAGACCGCCCAGAACAGAATGAGATGGAGGGGGTCGATGCTCCCAGAGGAACAATGGGCCTAAGTTAGTAAGACCTTCCCTTTATTTGATCAACTCTGTAATATATATATATATATATATCATTCAGCCATATTATCATATATCATTCAGCTGTATTGAATATATATCACTTAGCTTTAACAGTGTCTGCATCCCTTATGGGGTCCTATGCTCAGCCCTATAGAGCAGTGCCTGCATCCCTTATGGGGTCCTATGCTCAGCTCTATAGAGCAGTGCCTGCATCCCTTATGGGGTCCTATGCTCAGCCCTATAGAGCAGTGTCTGCATCCCTTATGGGGTCCTATGCTCAGCCCTATAGAGCAGTGCACTGCATCCCTTATGGGGTCCTATGCTTAGCCCTATAGAGCAGTGCACTGCATCCCTTATGGGGTCCTATGCTCAGCCCTATAGAGCAGTGCCTGCATCCCTTATGGGGTCCTATGCTCAGCCCTATAGAACAGTGCCTGCATCCCTTATGGGGTCCTATGCTCAGCACTATAGAGCAGTGCACTGCATCCCTTATGGGGTCCTATGCTCAGCCCTATAGAGCAGTGCCTGCATCCCTTATGGGGTCCTATGCTCAGCCCTATAGAGCAGTGCCTGCATCCCTTATGGCGTCCTATGCTCAGCCCTATAGAGCAGTGCACTGCATCCCTTATGGGGTCCTATGCTCAGCCCTATAAGGTAGTGTCTGCATCCCTTATGGGGTCCTATGCTCAGCCCTATAGAGCAGTGCCTGCATCCCTTATGGGGTCCTATGCTCAGCCCTATAGAGCAGTGCCTGCATCCCTTATGGGGTCCTATGCTTAGCCCTATAGAGCAGTGCACTGCATCCCTTATGGGGTCCTATGCTCAGCCCTATAGAGCAGTGCCTGCATCCCTTATGGGGTCCTATGCTCAGCCCTATAGAACAGTGCCTGCATCCCTTATGGGGTCCTATGCTCAGCCCTATAGAGCAGTGCACTGTATCCCTTATGGGGTCCTATGCTCAGCCCTATAGAGCAGTGCCTGCATCCCTTATGGGGTCCTATGCTCAGCCCTATATAGCAGTGCCTGCATCCCTTATGGGGTCCTATGCTCAGCCCTATAGAGCAGTGCCTGCATCCCTTATGGGGTCCTATGCTTAGCCCTATAGAGCAGTGCACTGTATCCCTTATGGGGTCCTATGCTCAGCCCTATAGAGCAGTGCCTGCATCCCTTATGGGGTCCTATGCTCAGCGCTATAGAGCAGTGCCTGCATCCCTTATGGGGTCCTATGCTCAGCCCTATAGAGCAGTGCCTGCATCCCTTATGGGGTCCTATGCTCAGCCCTATAGAGCAGTGCCTGCATCCCTTATGGGGTCCTATGCTCAGCCCTATAGAGCAGTGTCTGCATCCCTTATGGGGTCCTATGCTCAGCCCTATAGAGCAGTGCCTGCATCCCTTATGGGGTCCTATGCTCAGCCCTATAGAGCAGTGCCTGCATCCCTTATGGGGTCCTATGCTCAGCCCTATAGAGCAGTGCCTGCATCCCTTATGGGGTCCTATGCTCAGCCCTATAGAGCAGTGCCTGCATCCCTTATGGGGTCCTATGCTCAGCCCTATAGAGCAGTGCCTGCATCCCTTATGGGGTCCTATGCTCAGCCCTATAGAGCAGTGCCTGCATCCCTTATGGGGTCCTATGCTCAGTCCTATAGAGCAGTGCCTGCATCCCTTATGGGGTCCTATGCTCAGCCCTATAGAGCAGTGCACTGTATCGGCAGTAGGGCTCCATTTGGGACTCATCCTGGTACTGGTTCCTACAGAGCCATATTTTTCTGTGATGGTCACGTTAAATTTTGATTCACAAAGTTCAACACAGTGACTGAAATTATATTAAAGAAAGGGGTTGAAGTCGACCAGGGGGGATATCATGATATCGAAGATCTTTTAACGGTTTACGTTTTTAAGTGTTTGAATTGTACTGAACAAATATCTAAACACAACATGTAAAGTGTTGGTCCCATGTTTCTTGAGCTGAAATAAAAGATCACAGAAATGTTTTCATACGCACAAAAAGTCTTATTTCTCTTCAATGTTGTGTACACATTTGTTTATATGCCTGTTATTGAGCATTTTTCCATTTGCCAAGATAATCCATCCACCTGACTGACAGGTGTGGCATATCGAGATGATTAAACAGCACGTTCATCTTACAACCTGTCTCAAGATTGTAACAAACAATGGGGAAACAACACATGAATTCATCCTATAAATAAAGTAAACACTCACAACAACAATCAGATGAGGCATGAAGGTCAATAAATTAGGTGTCAACTGCCAAAGTCACAACGAAACATCAGTAAGATATGCATGGAGAGAGGAACTGCTTGCTGAATGGGGAAACGGTGGCTTTATGCCACAGCTGAGCTTTCACAGGCGTGCCCTATCAGCACAGACCACCCTCCCAGCTCCGCCCATCTCTCCTACACCTATCAATCTCCTGCAGGAAGTAAGCTCAGCAAAACACAGTAGACAGAGCAGGGAGGGGCCGAAACAATCATTACACAGGTGCACCTTGTGCTGGGGACAATAAAAGGCCACTCTAAAATGTGCAGTTTTCTCACATAACACAATGCCACAGATGTCTCAAGTTTTAAGGGGGCATGTAATTGGTACGTTTACTGCAGGAATATCCACCAGAGGTGTTGCCAGATACAGTATTTGAATGTTAATTTCTATACCAACGTCGTTTTAGGTAGTTATAGGTTATAGGTAGTATCATGGTTATAGGTAGTATCACTGTTATCAGTAGTATCACTGTTATCGGTATTATCACTGTTATCAGTAGTATCACTGTTATCAGTAGTATCACTGTTATCAGTAGTATCACTGTTATCAGTAGTATCATGGTTATTAGTATTATCACTGTTATCAGTAGTATCACTGTTATCAGTAGTATCACTGTTATCAGTAGTATCACTGTTATCAGTAGTATCACTGTTATCAGTAGTATCATGGTTATTAGTATTATCACTGTTATCAGTAGTATCACTGTTATCAGTAGTATCACTGTTATCAGTAGTATCACTGTTATCAGTAGTATCACTGTTATCAGTAGTATCATGGTTATTAGTATTATCACTGTTATCAGTAGTATCACTGTTATCAGTAGTATCACTGTTATCAGTAGTATCATGGTTATTAGTATTATCACTGTTATCAGTAGTATCACTGTTATCGGTATTATCACTGTTATCAGTATTATCATGGTTATCAGTAACCATATGTAGACACATCCAATGTGCAGGTGTTGACATTAAAATAACAACACAAAGTATGTAAACACATCAAATGAACAGCACTGACTGTATGCTGGCCTCACATCCTGTATGCTGGTCTAACATCCTGTATGCTGGCCTCACATCCTGTATGCTGGTCTAACATCCTGTATGCTGGTCTAACATCCTGTATGCTGGCCTAACATCCTGTATGCTGGCCTAACATCCTGTATGCTGGCCTAACATCCTGTATGCTGGCCTAACATGCTGTATGCTGGTCTAACATCCTGTATGCTGGCCTAACATCATGTATGCTGGTCTAACATCCTGTATGCTGGTCTAACATCCTGTATGATGGCCTAACATCCTGTATGTATGCATATTTGTTCACTTGAGATTGAAATGTAAAAATGGCAGCATATTTATTTTGTCCGGTTAAAGTAGTGATCTGCGATGGGAGACAACTGAACACTCTCTCTCTGATGTCACGCTGGTTGCTGGGAGGCACAAACGCTTCCTGGCAACCCTGGCAAGGTGAGGCAGCTCTGATGCATGACCCCTCCTTCACACCAGTGGATCCTCTTCTGCTGGAATGGGTGGCAGAGATAGGTAGACCTTGATCTCGTCTTCTGGGGTGGTCGGAATCTGACCCTCTTCACCTCTCTGCTGCCTTGTTGAGGTAATCTTTCTCAGCAACCCAGCCAGGCCATTCCCCTTTGATGCCGCTGTGAGGGTGTTGGTGGTGGAGGTGCTGCTGGTGCTTTGTAGTTCTTCCCTGACTTGTGCAGCTGTCAGCTTCAAGGCCTCCTGGACACAGCTGTCAGCTTCAAGGTCTCCTGGACACAGCTGTCAGCTTCAAGGTCTCCTGGACAACAGCTGTCAGCTTCAAGGTCTCCTGGACACAGCTGTCAGCTTCAAGGCCTCCTGGACACAGCTGTCAGCTTCAAGGCCTCCTGGACACAGCTGTCAGCTTCAAGGCCTCCTGGACACAGCTGTCAGCTTCAAGGCCTCCTGGACACAGCTGTCAGCTTCAAGGTCTCCTGGACAACAGCTGTCAGCTTCAAGGCCTCCTGGACACAGCTGTCAGCTTCAAGGCCTCCTGGACACAGCTGTCAGCTTCAAGGTCTCCTGGACAACAGCTGTCAGTGTCAACTTTTGGTCATCTAAAGAGCTGCTTTTGAAGCTGGGGTCAATGAAACAAGCCATGTGCATGATTCTCTTTGCCTTCTCTGTGTATTCGTTGTTAAGGTTGTTCTCTGTGTATTCGTTGTTCTCTCATTATCCTTTTCATCTCCCTGGTCAGGGATTGCTCTGTATCCTTTTCATCTCCCTGGTCAGGGATGGCTCCGTATCATCTCCCTGGTCAGGGATGGCTCCGTATCATCTCCTTGGTCAGGGATGGCTCCTTATCCTCTCCCTGGTCAGGGATGGCTCCGTATCCTTTTCATCTCCTTGGTCAGGGATGGCTCCGTATCATCTCCTTGGTCAGGGATGGCTCCGTATCATCTCCTTGGTCAGGGATGGCTCCGTATCATCTCCTTGGTCAGGGATGGCTCCGTATCATCTCCTTGGTCAGGGATGGCTCCTTATCCTTTTCATCTCCTTGGTCAGGGATGGCTCCGTATCATCTCCTTGGTCAGGGATGGCTCCGTATCATCTCCTTGGTCAGGGATGGCTCCGTATCATCTCCTTGGTCAGGGATTGCTCCGTATCATCTCCCTGGTCAGGGATGGCTCCGTATCATCTCCCTGGTCAGGGATGGCTCCGTATCATCTCCCTGGTCAGGGATGGCTACGTATCATCTCCTTGGTCAGGGATGGCTCCTTATCCTCTCCCTGGTCAGGGATGGCTCCGTATCCTTTTCATCTCCTTGGTCAGGGATGGCTCCGTATCATCTCCTTGGTCAGGGATGGCTCCGTATCATCTCCTTGGTCAGGGATGGCTCCGTATCATCTCCTTGGTCAGGGATGGCTCCGTATCCTTTTCATCTCCTTGGTCAGGGATGGCTCCGTATCGTCTCCCTGGTCAGGGATGGCTCCGTATCATCTCCTTGGTCAGGGATGGCTCCGTATCATCTCCTTGGTCAGGGATGGCTCCGTATCATCTCCTTGGTCAGGGATGGCTCCGTATCATCTCCCTGGTCAGGGATGGCTCCGTATCATCTCCTTGGTCAGGGATGGCTCCTTATCCTTTTCATCTCCTTGGTCAGGGATGGCTCCGTATCATCTCCTTGGTCAGGGATGGCTCCGTATCATCTCCTTGGTCAGGGATGGCTCCGTATCATCTCCTTGGTCAGGGATTGCTCCGTATCATCTCCCTGGTCAGGGATGGCTCCGTATCATCTCCCTGGTCAGGGATGGCTCCGTATCCTTTTCATCTCCTTGGTCAGGGATGGCTCCGTATCATCTCCTTGGTCAGGGATGGCTCCGTATCATCTCCTTGGTCAGGGATGGCTCCGTATCATCTCCTTGGTCAGGGATGGCTCCGTATCATCTCCTTGGTCAGGGATGGCTCCGTATCATCTCCTTGGTCAGGGATGGCTCCGTATCGTCTCCCTGGTCAGGGATGGCTCCTTATCCTCTCCCTGGTCAGGGATGGCTCCGTATCCTTTTCATCTCCTTGGTCAGGGATGGCTCCGTATCATCTCCCTGGTCAGGGATGGCTCCGTATCATCTCCTTGGTCAGGGATGGCTCCGTATCATCTCCCTGGTCAGGGATGGCTCCGTATCATCTCCTTGGTCAGGGATGGCTCCGTATCATCTATCTCCTTGGTCAGGGATGGCTCCGTATCATCTCCTTGGTCAGGGATGGCTCCGTATCATCTCCCTGGTCAGGGATGGCTCCGTATCCTTTTCATCTCCCTAGTCAGGGATGGCTCCGTATCGTCTCCTTGGTCAGGGATGGCTCCGTGTCCTTTTCCTCCAGAACATCACGGGTGATGTGATCCGGGACAGGCTTGATGGCTGACAGTGTCACTCGTGTTTCTGAGGCAAGTGTATCTGTAAACTTACTCAGAGGTTCACGGAGTTGGCACAGTTGTTCCATGACACTTATGTCGGCATCCGTTGGTCATCAGATTCCATGTTCCTCTTTCCCCAGCCAGTGTCACACAGACTGACTGCTGTTGGCTGAGGAAACACTCAAGCATCTTGTGTGTAGATCCCCCCATCGGGTCACCACATCATCATGGATCAGAGCTTTCTGTAGGCATGTTGAGGTTAGCTTGTTTTTTCTCCCTGTTCTCTTCCAGCTCCATGTGAAGCCTTGGACCAGATGACTGCTGTGAAAACTCTCAGGGCCTTTGAGATGTCCAGGTTCAAATGATGGTCAATGCACCCAAGTCACAGATGAGGGAACTCTTCAAAAGCCTTGATCAAAAGGCCCCCCCCCACACTCTTCCAGAATATTCTCAAAAAACTATCTGATGTGAGCCGTGTGATCTTCTGGGAAGAACTGTGTTTCCAGGCAGTTTGATTCCTGTTGCCAGTCTGGGGTGAGGTAATGGATAGTGAAGAACTGTGTTTCCAGGCAGTTTGATTCCAGTTGCCAGTCTGGGGTGAGGTAATGGATAGTGAAGAACTGTGTTTCCAGGCAGTTTGATTCCTGTTCCAGTCTGGGGTGAGGTAATGGATAGTGAAGAACTGTGTTTCCAGGCAGTTTGATTCCTGTTCCAGTCTGGGGTGAGGTAATGGATAGTGAACTGTGTTTCCAGGCAGTTTGATTCCTGTTCCAGTCTGGGGGTGAGGTAATGGATAGTGAAGAACTGTGTTTCCAGGCAGTTTGATTCCTGTTCCAGTCTGGGGTGAGGTAATGGATAGTGAACTGTGTTTCCAGGCAGTTTGATTCCTGTTCCAGTCTGGGGTGAGGTAATGGATAGTGAAGAACTGTGTTTCCAGGCAGTTTGATTCCTGTTCCAGTCTGGGGTGAGGTGATGGATAGTGAAGAACTGTGTTTCCAGGCAGTTTGATTCCTGTTCCAGTCTGGGGTGAGGTAATGGATAGTGAAGAACTGTGTTTCCAGGCAGTTTGATTCCTGTTCCAGTCTGGGGTGAGGTAATGGATAGTGAAGAACTGTGTTTCCAGGCAGTTTGATTCCTGTTCCAGTCTGGGGTGAGGTAATGGATAGTGAAGAACTGTGTTTCCAGGCAGTTTGATTCCTGTTCCAGTCTGGGGGTGAGGTAATGGATAGTGAAGAACAGTGTTTCCAGGCAGTTTGATTCCTGTTCCAGTCTGGGGTGAGGTAATGGATAGTGAAGAACTGTGTTTCCAGGCAGTTTGATTCCTGTTCCAGTCTGGGGTGAGGTAATGGATAGTGAAGAACTGTGTTTCCAGGCAGTTTGATTCCTGTTCCAGTCTGGGGTGAGGTAATGGATAGTGAAGAACTGTGTTTCCAGGCAGTTTGATTCCTGTTCCAGTCTGGGGTGAGGTAATGGATAGTGAAGAACTGTGTTTCCAGGCAGTTTGATTCCTGTTCCAGTCTGGGGTGAGGTAATGGATAGTGAAGAACTGTGTTTCCAGGCAGTTTGATTCCTGTTCCAGTCTGGGGTGAGGTAATGGATAGTGAAGAACTGTGTTTCCAGGCAGTTTGATTCCTGTTCCAGTCTGGGGTGAGGTAATGGATAGTGAAGAACTGTGTTTCCAGGCAGTTTGATTCCTGTTCCAGTCTGGGGTGAGGTAATGGATAGTGAAGAACTGTGTTTCCAGTCAGTTTGATTCATGTTCCAGTCTGGGGTGAGGTAATGGATAGTGAAGAACTGTGTTTCCAGGCAGTTTGATTCCTGTTCCAGTCTGGGGTGAGGTAATGGATAGTGAAGAACTGTGTTTCCAGGCAGTTTGATTCCTGTTCCAGTCTGGGGTGAGGTAATGGATAGTGAAGAACTGTGTTTCCAGGCAGTTTGATTCCTGTTCCAGTCTGGGGTGAGGTAATGGATAGTGAAGAACTGTGTTTCCAGGCAGTTTGATTCCTGTTCCAGTCTGGGGTGAGGTAATGGATAGTGAAGAACTGTGTTTCCAGGCAGTTTGATTCCTGTTCCAGTCTGGGGTGAGGTAATGGATAGTGAAGAACTGTGTTTCCAGGCAGTTTGATTCCTGTTCCAGTCTGGGGTGAGGTAATGGATAGTGAAGAACTGTGTTTCCAGGCAGTTTGATTCATGTTCCAGTCTGGGGTGAGGTAATGGATAGTGAAGAACTGTGTTTCCAGGCAGTTTGATTCCTGTTCCAGTCTGGGGTGAGGTAATGGATAGTGAAGAACTGTGTTTCCAGGCAGTTTGATTCCTGTTCCAGTCTGGGGTGAGGTAATGGATAGTGAACTGTGTTTCCAGGCAGTTTGATTCCTGTTCCAGTCTGGGGTGAGGTAATGGATAGTGAAGAACTGTGTTTCCAGGCAGTTTGATTCCTGTTCCAGTCTGGGGTGAGGTAATGGATAGTGAAGAACTGTGTTTCCAGGCAGTTTGATTCCTGTTCCAGTCTGGGGTGTGGTAATGGATAGTGAAGAACTGTGTTTCCAGGCAGTTTGATTCCTGTTCCAGTCTGGGGTGAGGTAATGGATAGTGAAGAACTGTGTTTCCAGGCAGTTTGATACCTGTTCCAGTCTGGGGGTGAGGTAATGGATAGTGAAGAACTGTGTTTCCAGGCAGTTTGATTCCTGTTCCAGTCTGGGGTGAGGTAATGGATAGTGAAGAACTGTGTTTCCAGGCAGTTTGATACCTGTTCCAGTCTGGGGGTGAGGTAATGGATAGTGAAGAACTGTGTTTCCAGGCAGTTTGATACCTGTTCCAGTCTGGGGGTGAGGTAATGGATAGTGAAGAACTGTGTTTCCAGGCAGTTTGATTCCTGTTCCAGTCTGGGGTGAGGTAATGGATAGTGAAGAACTGTGTTTCCAGGCAGTTTGATTCCTGTTCCAGTCTGGGGTGAGGTAATGGATAGTGAACTGTGTTTCCAGGCAGTTTGATTCCTGTTCCAGTCTGGGGTGAGGTAATGGATAGTGAAGAACTGTGTTTCCAGGCAGTTTGATTCCTGTTCCAGTCTGGGGTGAGGTAATGGATAGTGAAGAACTGTGTTTCCAGGCAGTTTGATTCCTGTTCCAGTCTGGGGTGAGGTAATGGATAGTGAAGAACTGTGTTTCCAGGCAGTTTGATTCCTGTTCCAGTCTGGGGTGAGGTAATGGATAGTGAAGAACTGTGTTTCCAGGCAGTTTGATTCCTGTTCCAGTCTGGGGTGAGGTAATGGATAGTGAAGAACTGTGTTTCCAGGCAGTTTGATTCCTGTTCCAGTCTGGGGTGAGGTAATGGATAGTGAAGAACTGTGTTTCCAGGCAGTTTGATTCCTGTTCCAGTCTGGGGTGAGGTAATGGATAGTGAAGAACTGTGTTTCCAGGCAGTTTGATTCCTGTTCCAGTCTGGGGTGAGGTAATGGATAGTGAAGAACTGTGTTTCCAGGCAGTTTGATTCCTGTTCCAGTCTGGGGTGAGGTAATGGATAGTGAAGAACTGTGTTTCCAGGCAGTTTGATTCCTGTTCCAGTCTGGGGGTGAGGTAATGGATAGTGAAGAACTGTGTTTCCAGGCAGTTTGATTCCTGTTCCAGTCTGGGGTGAGGTAATGGATAGTGAAGAACTGTGTTTCCAGGCAGTTTGATTCCTGTTCCAGTCTGGGGTGAGGTAATGGATAGTGAAGAACTGTGTTTCCAGGCAGTTTGATTCCTGTTCCAGTCTGGGGGTGAGGTAATGGATAGTGAAGAACTGTGTTTCCAGGCAGTTTGATTCCTGTTCCAGTCTGGGGGTGAGGTAATGGATAGTGAAGAACTGTGTTTCCAGGCAGTTTGATTCCTGTTCCAGTCTGGGGTGAGGTAATGGATAGTGAAGAACTGTGTTTCCAGGCAGTTTGATTCCTGTTCCAGTCTGGGGGTGAGGTAATGGATAGTGAAGAACTGTGTTTCCAGGCAGTTTGATTCCTGTTCCAGTCTGGGGGTGAGGTAATGGATAGTGAAGAACTGTGTTTCCAGGCAGTTTGATTCCTGTTCCAGTCTGGGGGTGAGGTAATGGATAGTGAAGAACTGTGTTTCCAGGCAGTTTGATTCCTGTTCCAGTCTGGGGTGAGGTAATGGATAGTGAAGAACTGTGTTTCCAGGCAGTTTGATTCCTGTTCCAGTCTGGGGTGAGGTAATGGATAGTGAAGAACTGTGTTTCCAGGCAGTTTGATTCCTGTTCCAGTCTGGGGTGAGGTAATGGATAGTGAAGAACTGTGTTTCCAGGCAGTTTGATTCCTGTTCCAGTCTGGGGGTGAGGTAATGGATAGTGAAGAACTGTGTTTCCAGGCAGTTTGATTCCTGTTCCAGTCTGGGGGTGAGGTAATGGATAGTGAAGAACTGTGTTTCCAGGCAGTTTGATTCCTGTTCCAGTCTGGGGTGAGGTAATGGATAGTGAAGAACTGTGTTTCCAGGCAGTTTGATTCCTGTTCCAGTCTGGGGTGAGGTAATGGATAGTGAAGAACTGTGTTTCCAGGCAGTTTGATTCCTGTTCCAGTCTGGGGGTGAGGTAATGGATAGTGAAGAACTGTGTTTCCAGGCAGTTTGATTCCTGTTCCAGTCTGCGGTGAGGTAATGGATAGTGAAGAACTGTGTTTCCAGGCAGTTTGATTCCTGTTCCAGTCTGGGGTGAGGTAATGGATAGTGAAGAACTGTGTTTCCAGGCAGTTTGATTCCTGTTCCAGTCTGGGGTGAGGTAATGGATAGTGAAGAACTGTGTTTCCAGGCAGTTTGATTCCAGTTGCCAGTCTGGGGTGAGGTAATGGATAGTGAAGAACTGTGTTTCCAGGCAGTTTGATTCCTGTTCCAGTCTGGGGGTGAGGTAATGGATAGTGAAGAACTGTGTTTCCAGGCAGTTTGATTCCTGTTCCAGTCTGGGGGTGAGGTAATGGATAGTGAAGAACTGTGTTTCCAGGCAGTTTGATTCCAGTTGCCAGTCTGGGGTGAGGTAATGGATAGTGAAGAACTGTGTTTCCAGGCAGTTTGATTCCTGTTCCAGTCTGGGGTGAGGTAATGGATAGTGAAGAACTGTGTTTCCAGGCAGTTTGATTCCTGTTCCAGTCTGGGGGTGAGGTAATGGATAGTGAAGAACTGTGTTTCCAGGCAGTTTGATTCCTGTTCCAGTCTGGGGTGAGGTAATGGATAGTGAAGAACTGTGTTTCCAGGCAGTTTGATTCCAGTTGCCAGTCTGGGGTGAGGTAATGGATAGTGAAGAACTGTGTTTCCAGGCAGTTTGATTCCTGTTCCAGTCTGGGGGTGAGGTAATGGATAGTGAAGAACTGTGTTTCCAGGCAGTTTGATTCCTGTTCCAGTCTGCGGTGAGGTAATGGATAGTGAAGAACTGTGTTTCCAGGCAGTTTGATTCCTGTTCCAGTCTGGGGGGTGAGGTAATGGATAGTGAACTGTGTTTCCAGGCAGTTTGATTCCAGTTGCCAGTCTGGGGGTGAGGTAATGGATAGTGAAGAACTGTGTTTCCAGGCAGTTTGATTCCTGTTCCAGTCTGCGGTGAGGTAATGGATAGTGAAGAACTGTGTTTCCAGGCAGTTTGATTCCTGTTCCAGTCTGGGGTGAGGTAATGGATAGTGAAGAACTGTGTTTCCAGGCAGTTTGATTCCTGTTCCAGTCTGCGGTGAGGTAATGGATAGTGAAGAACTGTGTTTCCAGGCAGTTTGATTCCTGTTCCAGTCTGGGGGTGAGGTAATGGATAGTGAAGAACTGTGTTTCCAGGCAGTTTGATTCCTGTTCCAGTCTGGGGGTGAGGTAATGGATAGTGAAGAACTGTGTTTCCAGGCAGTTTGATTCCTGTTCCAGTCTGCGGTGAGGTAATGGATAGTGAAGAACTGTGTTTCCAGGCAGTTTGATTCCTGTTCCAGTCTGGGGGTGAGGTAATGGATAGTGAAGAACTGTGTTTCCAGGCAGTTTGATTCCAGTTGCCAGTCTGGGGTGAGGTAATGGATAGTGAAGAACTGTGTTTCCAGGCAGTTTGATTCCTGTTCCAGTCTGGGGGTGAGGTAATGGATAGTGAAGAACTGTGTTTCCAGGCAGTTTGATTCCTGTTCCAGTCTGGGGGTGAGGTAATGGATAGTGAAGAACTGTGTTTCCAGGCAGTTTGATTCCTGTTCCAGTCTGGGGTGAGGTAATGGATAGTGAAGAACTGTGTTTCCAGGCAGTTTGATTCCTGTTCCAGTCTGGGGGTGAGGTAATGGATAGTGAAGAACTGTGTTTCCAGGCAGTTTGATTCCTGTTCCAGTCTGGGGTGAGGTAATGGATAGTGAAGAACTGTGTTTCCAGGCAGTTTGATTCCTGTTCCAGTCTGGGGGTGAGGTAATGGATAGTGAAGAACTGTGTTTCCAGGCAGTTTGATTCCTGTTCCAGTCTGGGGGTGAGGTAATGGATAGTGAAGAACTGTGTTTCCAGGCAGTTTGATTCCTGTTCCAGTCTGGGGTGAGGTAATGGATAGTGAAGAACTGTGTTTCCAGGCAGTTTGATTCCTGTTCCAGTCTGGGGGTGAGGTAATGGATAGTGAAGAACTGTGTTTCCAGGCAGTTTGATTCCTGTTCCAGTCTGGGGTGTGGTAATGGATAGTGAAGAACTGTGTTTCCAGGCAGTTTGATTCCTGTTCCAGTCTGCGGTGAGGTAATGGATAGTGAAGCTGATTGTAGGGTTGAATCACCATCTGCTTTCGCTGGTCCAGAGGTCAGTAGTTGCAGCCAAACCATGTGCCTTTTGAGCCAAACTTTTTCCAACATAAGCTGTAACCTGGTTGTACCGGTTTGGGATTTCAGTCTTGGAAAATACTGTTTGTGATGGCCACTTTGTAGTGAGGCACGGCAACCTTCATCAGCCTCAGAAAGACGGGCCTCTCAACAATATGAAAAGGCATCATGTCCTTTGCAATGTAATAGGAAAGGGCTGCAGTGAGGTCTTGAGCATGTTTTGATGTGGGTCGATAAGCAGCCTGCCTTTTTAAATGCTTGTAGAAGTGTCTGTGTTACAACTGTAGATGAGGATAGACATTTACATTTACATTTAAGTCATTTGGCAGACGCTCTTATCCAGAGCGACTTACAAATTGGTGAATTCACCTTATGACATCCAGACCAGTAGCATCGCTGGGTTTGCCTGATGCACACCTACTCTGTAAACAAGGGAATAGCAAGTGTATTATTATTGTTATTGTTATTATTGGTGTTGTTTTGTTATAAATTGTTATTAACACACACACACAGTCTATCTTCTGTGTTGCATTTCAGTATACAGTGCCTTGAGAAAGTATTCGGCCCCCTTGAACTTTGCGACCTTTTGCCACATTTCAGGCTTCAAACATAAAGATATAAAACTGTATTTTTTTGTGAAGAATCGACAACAAGTGGGACACAATCATGAAGTGGAACGACATTTATTGGATATTTCAAACCTTTTTAACAAATCAAAAACTGAAAAATTGGGCGTATATGTAATGACCCCACGTACAATTTACATTAATACAAATGAGTCTTAAGACGACAGTGACAGTTATTGCAATGAGCATAACAATTGACATACATACAGGAGTCTTGTATAGCAGTCTTGTAGAGGAGTCTGGTAGAGGAGTCTGGTACAGGAGTCTGGTACAGGAGTCTATAGTGTTTCTCCTGTCGGAACACATTTACAACCAAGTCGACTGCCGGATTTTAAATGAACAAAATATGTTGGTTTGGTGACTAAACTACATAACGTGTTATCGTCTGCAACGGTAGGCTAGGACACGTTACATTTTAAACAATGTTTTGTTTTCTGATAACTAGTTAATTGCATCCGCCGTAGAGCCCAGTTTCATAAAAATGACCATAATTCCCAGCTGCTTGCCGCCGTTTTGAAGTAATCACGAAAAAAACAAGCCTTATTTTAGGTCATTTTTCACCCTGCCAGCTCCTATTAGTTCTATTGATCACCGTGGCAACAGCTCGTCTTCCGAACGTTCTATTCCCAGCCCATTGTTCTACGTCACAATGCCTGCTTCACTTTCATTGGCAATGAGACCTGATCACGTTGTTGGTCTATAAAATGACTCATGGACCTATGAGTTCGTCCCATTGTTTCCTATAGGGGAAATATAGGCATGTCTGTATATTTAGCCAAATATCTCGCAATGTGTTTATTTAGTTTATTTTCAAGTCAGACACCGTTTTAACCAGGAGAATCTCCTCTTTTTAATTATGTAAGTCTGGGTAGCGAGCTCAGTTGTCATCAAATGCAAGCCCCAAAATACGTTTTGCCCTTGGAAAGCTGAGCTCCCCCCATTGTTTTCCTATGGAGAGGCATGCCGGTCTATTTTGCCAAATATCTCACAATGTGTATATATTCAAAACGGGCACCGTTTTAATCAGGAAAATCTCCTCTTTGTAATTATGTAAGTCTGGGCAGCGAGCTCATTTGTCATCGATTACTAGACCAGAAATAATCAGAAGTTTTCATTTCTTCCCTACTTTCTCATTACGCAGACATAAGCACAGTTGACACCATCAAGTGTTTTTTTCCAGATTCGTGAGACGAACAGATTGTAGTGGTAAAATTAAAAGGGATATATTTTTTTGTGCCGTTTTAGGCGAAATGGAATTCTAAGCATCACTCCAGTCAAAACAGGCTGTGCGAACATTTAATTCCATTCATTCATACCTGCTCTCTATATCTAGTCATATGTAGATCAGACCTGCTCTCTATATCTAGTCATATGTAGATCAGACCTGCTCTCTATATCTAGTCATATGTAGATCATACCTGCTCTCTATATCTAGTCATATGTAGATCATACCTGCTCTCTATATCTAGTCATATGTAGATCATACCTGCTCTCTATATCTAGTCATATGTAGATCATACCTGCTCTCTATATCTAGTCATATGTAGATCATACCTGCTCTCTATATCTAGTCATATGTAGATCATACCTGCTCTCTATATCTAGTCATATGTAGATCAGACCTGCTCTCTATATCTAGTCATATGTAGATCAGACCTGCTCTCTATATCTAGTCATATGTAGATCATACCTGCTCTCTATATCTAGTCATATGTAGATCATACCTGCTCTCTATATCTAGTCATATGTAGATCATACCTGCTCTCTATATCTAGTCATATGTAGATCATACCTGCTCTCTATATCTAGTCATATGTAGATCATACCTGCTCTCTATATCTAGTCATATGTAGATCATACCTGCTCTCTATATCTAGTCATATGTAGATCATACCTGCTCTCTATATCTAGTCATATGTAGATCATACCTGCTCTCTATATCTAGTCATATGTAGATCATACCTGCTCTCTATATCTAGTCATATGTAGATCGTACCTGCTCTCTATATCTAGTCATATGTAGATCAGACCTGCTCTCTATATCTAGTCATATGTAGATCATACCTGCTCTCTATATCTAGTCATATGTAGATCATACCTGCTCTCTATATCTAGTCATATGTAGATCATACCTGCTCTCTATATCAAGTCATATGTAGATCATATCACACCTGCTCTCTATATCAAGTCATATGTAGATCATACCTGCTCTCTATATCAAGTCATATGTAGATCATACCTGCTCTCTATATCTAGTCATGTGTAGATCATATCTGCTCTCTATATCAAGTCATATGTAGATCATATCACACCTGCTCTCTATATCAAGTCATATGTAGATCATACCTGCTCTCTATATCAAGTCATATGTAGATCATATCTGCTCTCTATATCAAGTCATATGTAGATCATACCTGCTCTCTATATCAAGTCATATGTAGATCATACCTGCTCTCTATGTCAAGTCATATGTAGATCATACCTGCTCTCTATATCTAGTCATATGTAGATCATACCTGCTCTCTATATCTAGTCATATGTAGATCATACCTGCTCTCTATATCTAGTCATATGTAGATCATACCTGCTCTCTATATCTAGTCATGTGTAGATCATATCTGCTCTCTATATCAAGTCATATGTAGATCATATCACACCTGCTCTCTATATCAAGTCATATGTAGATCATACCTGCTCTCTATATCAAGTCATATGTAGATCATACCTGCTCTCTATATCAAGTCATATGTAGATCATACCTGCTCTCTATATCTAGTCATATGTAGATCATACCTGCTCTCTATATCAAGTCATATGTAGATCGTACCTGCTCTCTATATCTAGTCATATGTAGATCATACCTGCTCTCTATATCTAGTCATATGTAGATCATACCTGCTCTCTCTATCTAGTCATATGTAGATCATACCTGCTCTCTATATCAAGTCATATGTAGATCATACCTGCTCTCTATATCAAGTCATACAGTATGTAGATCGTACCTGCTCTCTATATCTAGTCATATGTAGATCATACCTGCTCTCTATATCAAGTCATATGTAGATCATACCTGCTCTCTATATCTAGTCATATGTAGATCGTACCTGCTCTCTATATCTAGTCATATGTAGATCATACCTGCTCTCTATATCTAGTCATATGTAGATCATACCTGCTCTCTATATCTAGTCATATGTAGATCATACCTGCTCTCTATATCTAGTCATATGTAGATCATACCTGCTCTCTGCTGTAAAACATTTCTGTAGGAGCAAAAGAAAGGTACTTCCTTTTTAATCAGGAAAACGGCATAAGCCCCAGTCAAGATAAAACGGTAGAACGATAAAGAAAATAAGAAATGTAGAAAATAAAGTGGTTATCTGATGGTTATCCCACGAAGAAGACATTCTCTGATGGTTATCCCACGAAGAAGACATTCTCTTTCACTTTTCTCACACTCGATTAAGTCCTGTATAGTCATTACCCTCCAAG